>NC_061069.1:12764518-12806966 GCF_021917145.1 Hypomesus transpacificus | reverse complement strand
AAGAGAATGGCTGGACGGCAGGTGGTCTAACAAGATCTAGAATGCCTCTCAAAGTTCTAGAATGACTTTCAGAGTTCTAGAATGACTTTCAGAGTTCTAGAATGACTTTCAGAGTTCTAGAATTACTTTCAGATATCTACAATGCTTCTCAGATTTCTGGAATGTTTCTAAGATTTCTGGAATGCCAGTGGATTCTATCAGTTCTAGAATGTCAGTGATCTTTCATTTCTAGAAAGTGTGATCTTTCAGAGTTCTGGAATGTGGATGAATCTTAACAGATCTGGAATGTAAGACTTCATACGAAGCAAAAAGCTGATAAGATGGCACATTATATACAATACCACCCTGGTAGCAAAATACTGACCCTCTAGTTGAAGAGCAGAAGAGAAGTACAAGAGGAAAACAAGTCAAACGTGTGCTTATAAAAGAGTAGCAAGCAGATTAAAGGTCTTGCTCTGCAAACAACATCAGCATTCTCACAACCACGTTATATACAGTGGAGAGAAGTCAACTCTACTTCACTACAAACTGCACGTCCGGGTGGACACACAGCACCTGGACACGGCCTCCTTCACCCCCTGAGGGGAGGGGGGTGGAGCTGGGACTGGTTAGGGGGAGGTTGGGGCAGGGTGGTGATGGGGGGTAGGGGGGCCAGAGGGGGGGCATGGTGTCAGTCTAGTAGTGCCTCTCCTCTCCGTAGAGCCCCCTGTACTGGTGGTGATTCTGGTACCCCCCCTTCCTCCTCCTCCTCCTCATCTTCCTCCTCCTCGGGGCCATTGCCGTGGCGACAGCGAAGCTCCGCCTGGTATTCGCTGTCGCTGACCTCCGAGCCGTTGGTGGCCGGCGTGCCCAGGCTGCCGTTGCCGCGGTAACCGGCGGTGGGGGAGGGGGATGCGGCGGTGGGGGAGGCGGGGGAGGAGGGGGAGGAGGAGGGGCAGTACTTGGGGTCGTACACCTGCCTGCCCAGCCCATACACGCTCATCCCGCTCTGGGACGCCAGCTTGTTGGTGCCCATCTGGAGGGAGATGGTGGAGCTGTCCAGAGGCTGCAGCGCCATCTTGTGGTCAAACACGCCTCGCCTGGTCCCTGGGGCCGACATACCTGCCTGGGGGGGGAGGGGGGGGTTAGGGTTCAAATACTGTGTGTGTATTTGTGCATCCCTGTTAGTGTGTGTGTGTGTGTGTCAGACCTGGCTGGCCCCCTTGTTGGTGCCCATCTGAAGGGAGATGGTGGTCTGGTCGTAGGGCTTGTCTGTCTGGGATCTGGGGTCGTACAGGTGCCTCCTTGTCCCGTACGCTGTCATACCCGACTGGCTCGCACACTGGTTGGTCCCCATCTGGCACACACACACACACACAGGGACACAAACACACACAGGGACACACACACTCAGACCCAGTACGATGACACACCATCCAGTATGTGTGTGTTCCTGTTAGTGCTGTCAGTTTAACGCGTTATTAACGGCGTCATCGCAAACCCATTTTAACAGCGCGATTAACGTTCTTTTTGGCCTAGCAATCGTTGTAGTTTTTTTCACGTTGCAACAACTACTGACGTTAGAAAAACTACAACACCACACCGGATTTAGCTAGACCGGAAACAAAACAACAGGCACGCTGCACACACTTGTTTGGGCTTGCGAGCGGGCAAAAGAGTAGTAGCGGAAACGTTTTGAGCGGCGAGACGCCGAAATGGATTCAATAAGATTCTGAATGGAAAGTTTACTATTAAAAAGTTGCCAAACGGTTCCATTGACAAGACCAAAGTGATCTGTGTGTTTTGTCGTTGTGAACTGAGCTATCATCGCAGCACGTCCAGTCTAAAATACCACTTGATGGCCAAGAACACAGCTGATGCCAATTCTCTGCCCCCTTGTCAAAGCCAGGCGAATGCAATGTTTTCAATTTAAAAAAACATTTACACAGAGCAATCCGATCCAATTTTCCATGTTGATAAGAGCATTACAATGAGAAAAAATAATTGGACAAAAAGAAATCAAGGGACATTTAGAATTGATAAAATATGCGATTAATTGCGATTAATTGTGAGTTAAATATGACATAAATGTGATTAATCGCAATTAAATATTTTAATCGTTTGACAGCACCAGTTCCTGTGTGTGTTCCTGTGTGTGTTTGTGTGTGTTCTTGTGTGTGTTTGTGTGTGTTCTTGTGTGTGTTTGTGTGTGTTTGTGTGTGTTTGTCATTCTACCTGCAGTCCGATGACACACTGTCCAGACTTGAGCTTGTCCTTGTCAAAGTGGCATGTCCTCTTGTCGGAGTATTTCACCCCGATGTCTATGCTGCTGCCTGAACCCCTGGTCTTATCCTGCACACACACACACACGTTACCTGCATGTCTATACTGCTGCCTGGACCCTGGTACCATCCTGGGAGAGGAACACACACCTACCATGCTGGCCAGGGCCAGTAGTGTGCTCTGGACCTGGGTCATGTTGCCGCTCTCAAACAGGTCGTTGGCCTCGAAGATGTCGTGAGGTTTCACCCCGAACCTGATGATGGACCTGATGAAGTTCCCCAGGTTCTCCAGCTAGAACAGGACCCTCTGTGTTACCATGCTGGGTGTGTGTGTGTATACAGTATGTGCGTGTGTATACAGTATGTGAGTGTGTGTGTGTAAACAGTATGTGAGTGTGTGTGTGTAAACAGTATGCGTGTGTGTGTATACAGTATGTGAGTGTGTGTGTGTATACAGTATGTGTGTGTATACAGTATGTGAGTGTGTGTGTGTATACAGTATGTGAGTGTGTGTGTGTAAACAGTATGTGAGAGTGTTCTACCTTGTGCCAGTTGAGCTGGGTGTGATGTATCTTCTTGACAGAGCCAGGCTGCAGTTTGTTTATCAGCCTGCAGGGGGCAGCAGAACACACTCAGTCTTGTTAATTATCAACAACAAAACAACCGTTATGTTGCTCCTAGTGTTATCTTACTAGAGTATTATTACTTGAACACTCTCTCACACACACCCTCTCTCCCTCTCTCCTTCTCTATATCCTTCTCTCTCTCTCTCTCTCTTCTCTCTCCTCTCTCTCTCTCTCTCTCTCTCTCCTCTTTCTCTCTCTCTCTCTCTCTCCCTCCCTTTCTCTGTCTCTCTCTCTCCCTCCCCTCTCCCCCTCTCCCTCTCTCCCTCTCTCTCTCTCCCTCCCCCTCTCCCCCTCTCTCTCTCTCTCTCTTTCTCTCTCCCTCCCCCTCTCTCTCCCTCTCTCTCTCTCTCTCTCTCTCTCTCTCTCTCTCTCTCTCTCTCTCTCTCTCTCTCTCCCTCCCCCTCTCCCCCTCTCTCTCTCTCTCTCTCCCTCCCCCTCTCCCCCCCTCTCTCTCTCTCTCTTTCTCTCTCCCTCCCCCTCTCTCTCTCTCTCTCTCACACAGTGGGGTCCTACTCGCAGAGGATGACTCCGTCCCTCAGGCCTCTCTGGAAGCTGTCTCCGATGGGCATCCCCGTCACCTCCTCGATCCAGAACCTCAGCTCCTCCTCCTTCTGGACGTCATACTTCAGAGCAATCTGACGAGGGAGGGGGAGAGGGAGAGAGAGAGGGGGGGGAGAGTCAAGCCATTGAAGCTTCAAAGCTTCCTCGGCCTGGGCTGGAGCCAACTACGGTCATGGAGACAGGAAATGACACGGAACTTTGACCTCTTCCTGAACCCCGAGGCTGGATAACCTCTGCACAGGATCTCCTGGAGAACCTGACTGACGTTCTCCACCAGCTACACGCTTTCCTAATCTGTCAGTCTTAGAGTTCTCCTGAACAACAGGCGGCAGTTCTCCACGCTTCTTCTACCTTGAGAGAACACAGATCTCCCTTGCAGTAGAAACTACTGTCAGATGGGTGTCTGTCTGATAGACTAAACAGGTTGGCAAACTGGCTGGTTGTCTGACTGGCTGATACTGGTGATACTCTCATCAGCACTTTCCCATAGACCTGGAATGCAGTTCACACACACACACACAGAGAGCCCCACACACACACCTCCCCACCGTGCCCACAACATTCACATCACCATGACTAAGACTGGATTACCACACTGGCAATGTGCGGTCAGAACAGCCTCTATTCAAGGTCCATGTGTGTGTGCGTTTGTGTGTTGTTGAGTAAGAGTTGTGTGTTTAAGGGGGGAGGTCAGGAGTAGAGAGACATCTCTCGTCTGCTATTCATTAATCCACACACACACACACAGTCGCACACACACGCAAATAAGCTGCAGGTTTTCCAGGTTAAGAGTCATCTGTCTCAGTCCCCACTCTCTCGACACACACACACACACGAACACACACAAACACACAGCACACACACAGCGTACACACACGAACACACAAACCAATTTGAGAGTTATACAGCTCATCCATCACCCACCACGTTAGGCCTGACCTGAGAGAGCGAGCGAGCGAGAGAGAGAGAGAGAGAGAGAGAGAGAGAGAGAGAGAGAGAGAGAGAGAGAGAGAGAGAGAGAGAGAGAGAGAGAGAGAGACAGAGAGAGAGAGAGAGGCAGAGAGGCAGAGAGGCAGAGAGACAGAGAGAGAGAGTGTGAGAGAGAGAGAGAGAGGTAGAGAGGCAGAGAGGCAGAGAGGCAGAGAGGCAGAGAGACAGAGAGACTTTTAAAGATACGTTTATTGGGCAGTAAGAACTGCCAGCCAACCAAGCTGTTTCACCACACCAAACATTTCTTATCAAGACAAACCCACTTCACTTACAACTTCCACACAATGTTAATTCCTCATCAAACCAAAAAAACCAACAAGAAACAAACCAATAAAACAAAACAAAATCAATAACAATAAATACAACCCCCCTACAACCCCCCTGTTCACAGCTTTAACTCTAGACCCCCCCTCCCCACCCACGGCGCACAAGGCACCCCTCACCCCCCACATATCGACAAACTCCTCCATTTTCCCCACCAATTTATAATTCGAGAACTCAATTTGCAACCTTGCCGTGACCAGCCCCAGCAACACTGCTCTCGCATCAAGCGACCCCACTCCCAAATGCCTACTCTTTCTCCTCTTCCATATAGCGAGCTTGACCTGCCCAAAAGGAAAGATGAGAGAGAGAGACAGAGAGAGAGAGAAACAGAGAGAGAGAGAGAGAGAGAGAGAGAGAGAAAGAGAGAGAGAGAGAGAGAGAGAGAGAGAGAGAGAGAGAGAGAGAGAGAGAGAGAGAGAGAGAGAGAGAGAGAGACAGAGAGAGAAGCACTCTTCACTCACAGCAGGACTGCAAAGACCAAAAGTCTTCAGCCTTCTTTGAAGTCGCTAAGGAGGGAACAACTGATGTCATGTTCCTCAGAGCTTTCACCATTAAGGGGTCAGGGGTCATGGGGGGAGGTTGGGGGAAAGTGACTCACACTACAGATACTAACACTGTAGACTTCACTAAGGGGGTTCACAACAGTGAGACACACAGACCCACACACAGAGACTTTCACATGGGAGAGGAGAAGGGAAAGACAGAGAGGAGGAGGAGGGGAGGACAGAGAGAGGAGGAGGGGAGGACAGAGAGAGGAGGAGGGGAGGACAGAGAGAGGAGAAGGGGAGGACAGACAGAGGAGGAGGAGGGGAGGACAGAGAGAGGAGGAGGGGAGGACAGAGAGAGGAGGAGGGGAGGACAGAGAGAGGAGGAGGGGAGGACAGACAGAGGAGGAGGGGAGGACAGAGAGAGGAGGAGGAGGGGAAGACAAAGAGAGGAGAGGAGGGTAAGACAGAGAGAGGAGAAGGGGAGGACAGACAGAGGAGGAGGGGAGGACAGAGAGAGGAGGAGGGGAGGACAGAGAGAGGAGGAGGGGGAGGACAGAGAGAGGAGGAGGGGAGGACAGAGAGGAGAGAAGGGAAAGACAAAGAGAGGAGAGGAGGGAAAGACAGAGAGAGGAGGAGGGGAGGACAGAGAGGAGGAGGGAAAGACAGAGAGAGGAGGAGGGGAGGACAGAGAGGAGAGAAGGGGAGGACAGAGAGAGAGGGAGAAGGGGGAGGACAGAGAGAGGGGAGAAGGGAAGGACAGAGAGGAGAGAAAGGGAAGACAAAGAGAGGAGAGGAGGGGAAGACAGAGAGAGGAGAGACCATAGGGGAGGGGAGGGCTCTAGTAGACAATAGTTTCAGTGTTTTAGAACCTGAAGGAAATGAGGGAGGACATGTCAATGTTTATTGATTCATCTTTTCCTCTGAACCCTCTCCTCATTCTCTTTCCCCTCCCTTCTCCTCCTCCTCTTCCCCCTCTCCTCCCCTCCCCTCTTCTCCTCCTCTTCGCCTCTCCCCTCCCCTCTCCTCTTCCCCTCTCCTCCCCTCCCCTCTCCTCCTCTCCTCCTCCTCTTCCCCCTACCCTCCCCCTCTCCTCTTTCCCTTCCCTCCCCTCATCTCCTCTTCTCCCTCCTGTCGACAGTGATAACATTTCCTGGTGGATGTGTGGAGGGATAAAGGGAAACCATCTGGACGATATTAAAAAGCTAAGAAGAAAGAGTGAAGAGGGGAGGAAGGAAGAGGGAGATAGGAGAGAGACAGGAGAGAGACAGGAGAGAGACAGAGAGAGACAGGAGGAGAGACAGGAGAGAGACAGAGAGAGACAGGAGAGAGACAGGAGAGAGACAGGAGAGAGACAGGAGAGAGACATGAGAGAGACAGGAGAGAGACAGGAGAGAGACATGACGGCCCAGTAACACTGTTGGAGGAGACAGAGGAGGGTGGGTCATCTCAGTCCCTGAGGGAAGGGAGAGGGAGAGGGAGAGGGAGAGGGAGAGGGAGAGGGAGAGGGAGAGGGAGAGGGAGAGGGAGAGGGGAGAGGGAGAGGGAGAGGGAGAGGGAGAGGGAGAGGGAGAGGGGAGTCAGCACTATTCAGATAGGAACAACATCTGCCTTCCTGACAGAACAAACACCAGAGAGATGTTGTAAGGGCAGATACACAATACACACATGCTACACACACATTCTACACACACATGCAAAAAAGCACATTTACAATGATCACACATACACATGTTATCTACACGCACACGCCATCTACACACACATGCTATCTACACACACACACACACACAGACACGCTATCTACACACACACAGACACATGCTACAAACACACACACAGGCCCCTGGTTTATTTTGGGTCCAGAGGCTAAGGATCAGCAGATGTTCTCAGGGTCTTATCAGGTTATCAGACCGGACCAGTAGCACAGGCTACAGTAGAAACAGGCTATAGGAGCACAGGCTACAGTAGAAACAGGCTATAGGAGCACATGCTACAGTAGAAACAGGCTATAGGAGCACATGTTACAGTAGAAACAGGCTATAGGAGCACAGGCTACAGTAGAAACAGGCTATAGCAGCACAGGCTACAGCAGAAACAGGCTATAGCAGCACAGGCTACAGTAGAAACAGGGCTATAGGAGCACATGCTAAGCAGTAGAAACAGGCTATAGGAGCACAGGCTACAGCAGAAACAGGCTATAGGAGCACATGCTACAGTAGAAACAGGCTATAGGAGCACATGCTACAGTAGAAACAGGCTATAGGAGCACAGGCTACAGTAAAAACAGGCTATAGGAGCACATGCTACAGCAGAAACAGGCTATAGGAGCACATGCTACAGCAGAAACAGGCTATAGGAGCACAGGCTACAGTAAAAACAGGCTATAGGAGCACATGCTACAGCAGAAACAGGCTATAGGAGCACAGGCTACAGTAAAAAACAGGGCTATAGGAGCACAGGCTACAGTAGAAACAGGCTATAGGAGCACAGCAGGTAGAGGGGGGGGCAGACATGTAAATGAGGGGGCCAAGGCCCCCCCCGGGCCCCCCTTGTGGCTACGCCCCTGCTCAAGAGAGACACCCCTCTGTGTCTGGTCTCCACCCCCCCACCCTCAACCCCCATCTCCCTTTCTCCCCCCTGTCTCTCTCTCCCTAAGGACAGAGGTCACTCTACCAAACAGAGGTTTCATATCACAGACAGGACTTAGCCAATCAGGTCAAATCCCTTCCAACCCAGTGGCATCAGGAAATGAATTATTGACAGAGTTGCTATGGAGTTGCTATGGAGGTCCGACCCCCTCCAGTACATAATATCACTCAGATAGACTATAATAACCCAACTGATCACTTCCTGGAAAAACATTTCTAAGTGTTGTCCTCATTTTACTATGCCTACCGCAATGTGGGAAAGAGGAGCAGGGAGAAGAGAGGAATCCTCCTCTTTAACTTCCTCCTTCTCTCTCTCCCCCCTCTCTCTCTTCTTCTTCTCTCTCTCCCCCCTCTCTCTCTTCTCCTCCTCTCTCTCTCTTCTTCTCCTCCTCTCCCCCTCTCTCTCTTCTCACTCCTCTCTCTCCCCCTTCTCTCTCCTTTTCCTCCTCTCTCTCCCCCCTCTCTATCTTTTCCTCCTCCCTCTCTCCCCCCTCTCCCCCCTCTCTCCCCCCTCTCTCCCCTCTCTCCCTCTTCTCCTCCCCTCTCTCTTATCCCCACTCTCTCTCTCTTCTTCTCCTCCTCTCTCCCCCCCTCTCTCTCTTCTCCTCCTCTCTCTCCCCCTCTCTCTCTTTTCCTCCTCTCTCTCCCCCCTCTCTCCACTCTCTCCTCTCTTCTCCCCCCCTCTCTCTCTTCTCCTCTCTCTCTCTCTTCTCTCCCCCTCTCTCTCCCCCCCTCTCTCTCTTCTCCTCCTGGCACCATCCATGCAGCAGAGAATCAGAACAGTAGAACAGAGAGGAGAACTCTAGAACTAAAACAGTAGAACTGCCAGAACACTCCAGAACAAGAACATGGAAGCCAGCCTTCAGTGGGTCGGTACAGGCTGGCCCTGCAGACCTCCTGGCATTCACCATGGAAAATCCCTCTCCCCCCCCCCCCCCTCTCTCTCTCTCTCTCTCTCTCTCTCTCTCTCCCCCTTTCTCTCTCCCTCTCTCTCCATCACTTGTCTCTCTGTGTCTGTTCGTGTCTGTGTTTCTCTCTGTCTGTCTCTCCTCTCAATTTCCAGTTCCTTCTTTGCCTGTCTCACTCTCTCCATGTATTGATCTGTTTTCTCATCTGTGTGTCTCCAGACAGACTTTCTCTCTCTCCCTCCCATGAAGTCTCCAGACAGACTCCCTCTCCCCCTACACTGCACACACACACGCACACACACACACACACACAGAAGAGATGGATGTACACTGCACACACACAGAGAGCAAAGCGGGCCCCTTCACCCTCACGTGTGAGGCTCCGCCCCCGGTGTCAGGGTAACAAAGCCATGGCCTTGCCGCTGCCATTCATCACCTCCAACTTTCATCTCCCTCTCTTTCGACCCCGCGGCGCTCGAGCCCCAAACGCCGACCAGGGCAGAAAGTCTAGTGATGGTGACATTTACACCCATCGCTGGGCTCCTTGTTGCGCAATAACCACCATGTCGCACTCGTGAAAAAATACAGAACGTTAAAGAATCTTTTTTGTTCAAACTTTTTTTAACCCGGATTGAAGGGTTATTTTTCTCATACTAGCTCACGTACCGCTCCAAGTTCTAGACTGTGTCAGCTGTATCCGTTGACTTGTACACCATTAGAGCTGTGCGCGTCAGTATAAACGTCGTTGTAAGTAGACAATCACACATTCATCACCCACACAATGACCCGTCTGACCAGTGTGAGCATCGGGGTCTGTTTTGACGGACGTGGCACAACATCGCATCTGCATGACTCGGTACAGGACTGTAAATCAGGGCGAAATTACCACCAACCCGACACAGGCGAAGGTTGTGGTGTATATTAATCAATTTTCTGTTGAAAAAGACATTCAAATCTCTTCGGCAATGGAGGCCCTTCTCTTACCTTGTTTCTTAACTCTGCCGTCAGTCCGTAAACGGGTCCCTTGTTAAACTGAGTCATTTTCCCGTTATAAATCAGTCGGTTTGCAACAAAAGTTGCGTCTTCTCTGGTGTCTTTTTTGTTACAGAGGTGCAAGTTTCTTGAGCATGCGTAAAAAATAGACAGGTTAAATCCGTCTGGTTCCCCCGTACCCAAAAAGTGCAGCTCGCGAGGCTAGATGGGTAAAACGAAAAGCGTTTGCTCAGAAAAGTTCTCTCGCGCTGCGAATCTTCTTCTCGACCAAAAAAAAAAAAAAAAAAAAACCTCGGCAGAGGACCAAGGATTGTCCAATCAGCATGCACGGTGGCTTTCCTGGCGTCACTAGGTAAGGGTTTTTTCGGTCCTACTGTATAACCGAGGATCATCCCGGTGTGCACGAGTGTAAGAATAACTACATATTCACTCAAACACTTTCTTCCAATGAGAAGTACTGGGGGATTTGAACCTCCCCATCTCTTGATCTGCAGCCAAACGATCTACCTCTCAGTTATAACCATTAATAAAGTTACAAATGCCGGTTACAAATCGAGAGGTGTTATTGGGAAAACCATGTTACAAAACAGTTTTAGTGAAAGTTTAAGCTGCCAAAACGGACATGATCATGCATGTTTGTGTTGCTATACTGTTACAGTTTATTCGGATTGTATGTTATTATTACGACACACATGCAGTGCATCGTTATGTAGCCTGTATAGTCTTTATGAAGCTATGAAGTTATGACACAAACACACACACACACACACACTCTGGGAGACTCCAGCTCTGTTTGGGTTATTTTCAGGATGAGCAGTTTCTGCCAGCAAGTTTCCATTGTGGACCTCCTTCCTGTTTATGGTGACCAAGGTCCCCTAGCTGTGTGTGTGTGTGTGTGTGTGTGTGTGTGTGTGTGTGTAAGGAGCGTCGGTGTGTGTTTGTGTGTGTAGGGGGGTGGTATGTGGGAGAGTGGTTGTGTGTGTGTGGGGGGGGGGAGGGTGGTGGGTGGGGGGGGGGGGGGGGGGGTGTGAGTATGTGTGTCCTAACAGGGTGGTCTGTACATTCTGTGAAGTCATTTATCTACAGGACTCAGAAGGGCATTGACTCCCCAAATTCTCCCCAGTCCCCCTCTTTACCTTCTCCTCTCTCTCCTCCTCTCCTCTTTCCTCAACCCAGCCAGGAAATGAACCAGGACATGAACATATTAACCACAAAATTAACAAGGATATGAACATATTAACCAGGAAATGAACCCAGATAGCTCAGTGAAACAGACCTGGCTCAGAGGCTGAGGGAGAAAGGAAGAGATCAGAGGAAAACATACAACATATCCTTGTCATGTTCACACGTATTGGCACAAGCAGACAAGACACAAAAATACACACATGAAACATCAACCAGGAAAAGCTTGGTTGCCCAACCAGCTCTGCTCCATCTCCTAAGGATTGTGGGAGTTGGAATACTCATTTCAGGACGTTCAGATCGTACATGGTCATCGTCACATCTCTGGGTATGCCAAGTCACACACGATACACACAAACACACACACTACACACTCATGCACACAGGTGAGCACACAGAAACATACAGTACACACAAAAACACACATTTATATACATACATTCATACATACACAAACACACATACTGTAAATATACATACATAAATATACATACACGCACACAGAGTAGGGTCCTATAGTCTGAGACGACATTGAACATTTAATGTGGATTCGAAGACCAGGCCAAGCATGGAAGCAGGAAGCCATCTTCAGGAGGAAGGTGTCTCTTCTCAGAGATCACTCTCTAGTGGTGAATATGGAACATGACATCTGTGATCTGGCCTGGTCAAGTATAAGGTCAGATCTGAAACAGTACAGTTTTATTTTAGTATGGTAATACATTGTTTTATAGTAGCTACACAGTGTAAGTTTTTTTTTTTTTTTTTTGCGTAAGTAGGCTACAGTAGACCTATGTTGATGTACAAATTACACAGTAAAATTGTCACAACAAAACCTTTATTGTATGGCACTTTGTTTTTTGTTTGTTTTACAAGCAATGTCGTAACAGGTTTCACAGAAGCCCACAGATAAGGACAAAGGCCTCATGAATGACTAAACCACAGTGATTTCACTTATGCTCAGTGGTTTCTAGCATTCACTTTATGCTATCTGGGTTGTTGGTCTGACTGGTTGAGCATGCCCTTCACTGGTCTGACTGGTTGCCAGCTGGGTGACTGAGAGGGCAGGCAGACAGATCAGGTGAGTACTGGAACACACAATAAACATCTTGTTTGTGTGTTGTTTTGTTTATGACACACTTCACTTTGGTAATATCTATTCTGTGTGCTTTTAGTATTTGTGTAATGTTTAGGTGCAATTCTTTCTCTTTTTTTAGTAATCCATGGACACATAGCGGGTGAAGCTACAATCAGGAGGTAATAAAAATTAAACAAACATTTAAGTATACATCAAACAAAACCAAGTGGGATCCTATAACAAAACTACTTAAAACTACTAGTCTTTGGAAAAGAGTTGTAAGACCTTGTTTTATTACAATTTTGAACGTGGAGGCCACCAGGAAATCAACTCGCTAGCTAGCTAGCACCATTGAGGTACTGTAGGGGTTACTATAGGTTACAGTACCGATGTGTACAGTTATGATCGTCATACTAGCTACTTACGCCCCCTCTTTCGGGTTAGCTAGTTTAGCTACATGCCTGTCTTCTATCTCTCTTTCTCTTTCTCTTTCTTTCAAACACACTCCAAGCTCGTTCTCGGGCGGAACCGGTTCACACACACATATATGCACATTTAGACAGAGACATATAGAGAGAGATTGTGTGTGATCGACAGCTGATGAAATGTTCGGAGTACCTCCCCCATCAGGATAAAATCAATTATGAATTCGTTGCCTTAGCAAGGCTGAGGAGACCATTTCCAGGAAACAGAAGGCAACCTCTGCATCCGCCTCTCTCTTTCATTTTTCGAAAATAAATCTTTTTTTTTTTTTTTTGCAAATATGGACCTGAGTTCGTAAGGTTTCAAGTTCGATGAGAATGGTCTCCTCCTGGGATCTGTGAAAAACAAGGTAAGATGACATTAGCGTCATCGCCGTCTCGTTTGGAAACGCGGTGTTATTTTCAGATGTCTATATTTAGACAGAGATTGTAGCGAGCGTTCAGAGTAGATGGGGTAGAGGACATTGGCTGGCTAGCCTCCATTCTTTGCTACCGTAACGACACGACTAACATATCGCGGTAACTAACGAACGGAAGACTTTATGCAATACGAACGGTGTCAGTTGGTAGCCATTACCCTAACATATGTGTGCGACCGTTCCTCTGTAAATCACAGCCAGCCAAATGTTTCGAAACGGCGGGTGTATATTTATCCCACGCTGCCGTATCCGACTTGCCTTGAAACGTAGTTGTCACATTACTCCTGCTTCCGTAATAACCGGGGATGTCTGCAAGGTTATCCGGGCCGCGGGCTGTGTACTGATTCCGCGTTGGTTGTGAGTCCTCGTTTGAGACTGCCAGTTGCCACTAAATCGCAATATGTGAGTTGGTTTTGCATAAGCATAGAAGGGAAAGCAAATTTGAATGTAAGTACCCGCTTCTTTGAATTTGATACAGTTCGTCGGCATTGTAAAGTTGTGTTGCTCAGAAGGGTCGACATGTTGATAACAGCATTAGATTTTGTGTGTGTGTTAGAGAGAGAGACAGACAGAGAGAGACAGAGACACACAGACAGACAGAGACAGAGACAGAAAGAAGGACAGAGAGAGAGAGAGACAGACAGACAGACAGAGACAGAGAAAGACAGAGAGAAGGACAGAGAGAGAGAGACAGAGAGAGAGAGACAGAGAGAGAAGGACAGAGAGAGGCAGAATGAGAAGGACAGAGAGAGAGACAGAGACAGAATGTGACTCAGGTTGTAACAGGTTAACAGAGGCAGGGGGGTTTGCTCTCTACAGATGTCACTGTGGGTCCACACACACACACACACACACACACACACACACACACACACAGCCTACTGCACAACTCTGAGAATTATATTCTTAGCACGATAGACTCATACTTTATTTCTTGGAGACAAAATGAAATGTCCAATGAAAGAAACACACACTGACACACACACCCGCTCACAGTATGGAGGGAAAGTATGTTTGCTTAGCAGTGAAGGAGCCCTGAGTCACTTCTACAGAACCATCAAATAAGACTTATTATGCAAATACTTTATCATGTTGCAAGAAGTAGGAAAACATGTTTCTCTCTTTCTCTCTTTCTTACCCTATGACCTCATTTTCTCTTTCTGTGTTTCTTTCTTGCACTTGATCTACTTCCCTCTCTTTCTCCCTCTCTCTCTCTCTCTCTCTCTCTCTCTCTCTCTCTCTCTCTCTCTCTCTCTGTCTCTCCCTCTCTCTCTCTCTCTCTCTCTCTCTCTCTCTCTCCTCTCTCTCTCTCTGTCTGTCTGTCTGTCTGTCTGTCTGTCTCTCTCTCTCTCTCTCTCTCTCTCTCTCTCTCTCTCTCTCTCTCTCTCTCTCTCTCTCTCTCTCTCTCTCTCTCTCTCTCTCTCTCTCTCTCTCTCTCTCTCTCTCTCTGTCTCTCACCGTTCCGCACACTGCCTCTCTCCTCACAGTGATTGGCCATGGAGCCCTTCACTCTGCAGGTGCTGGCCATCTCATTGGTCAGTTTGCTGTGTTTCCAGTGGCTGTTCCACAGTGCCAGCCCGTGGTTGTCAGCCAGACTGTGCCCTCGCTATGTCAGTCTCAGGTCCACTAACTCAGTGGAGTGGAACTCCAGGTAACGCACACACACCTGTCCTCACCCCTCCTACCTACACTCACCTTTTCTAACCCTACCTATCGTAATTTTTCTCCACACTTCCTGTTAGACCAGGAAGTACTGCTTTAGATCAGACCTGAAATTATACCCACTGACTCAAATGACTCTTTGCTGTCATGTCGTCTGAAAGCCTACTTCACATTGTGTGCGTGTCACCTGCAGGACAGTGTCCACTCTTCATGCTATGATAGTGGGCCTCTTCTGTCTCTACATCCTGCAGTTTGATGACGCTGTCAACGCAGACCCAGTCTGGTGAGGCCCCAGACCAGTTTACACTACAACCTGTTATAACACCTGTTTACACTATGACCTGTTATAACACCTGTTTACACTACAACCTGTTATAACACCTTTTTACACTACGAACTGTTATAACACCTGTTATACAATATGACCTGTTATAACAGCTGTTTACACTATGACCTGTCATACACTACGACCCGTTATGCACCAACTCTACTGATGTGCAAACAAGGTTTATTCCAGTAAACATCTATAACACGTGTTACAGCACTCTTACAAAGTTGTTATACTGTACTTATTTCAACCTATTTGTAAGTCGGTTGACTTAAGGTCTGGTGGTCATTTGTATTTCCATGTTCTTAGAGGCTTTTCACAAACCAACCCTCGCTACATAGAACATAGTGTTTTTGTTTTGAAGGTGAAGGTGGTGTTGTTAGGAGTGTGTTACTATAACAGCATGTTACTATAGCAACCAGCTGTTTTTGTGACCTGTCTCATAGGGGAGACCCAACGCTGGTCAGGATCAACGTCGCCATAACAACAGGCTACCTGGCATCAGGTGTGTGTGTGTGTGCCTCTGTCAGACTGTCTGTCAGACTTCTAGCCTGCCCGTTCGGTGTGTGTGTAGTCAGCCTTGCTGTGTGTGTGTTCTGTGTCCACCACTGTGTGTGTGCGTGTGTGTGTAGTCAGCCTTGCTGAGTGTGTGTTCTGTGTCCACCACTGTGTGTGTGTGTGTGTGTGTGTAGTCAGCCTTGCTGTGTGTGTGTTCTGTGTCCACCACTGTGTGTGTGTGTGTGTGTGTGTGTGTGTGTGTGTGCGTGTAGTCAGCCTTGCTGAGTGTGTTCTGTGTCCACCACTGTGTGTGTGTGTGTGTAGTCAGCCTTGCTGAGTGTGTTCTGTGTCCACCACTGTGTGTGTGTGTGTGTGTGTAGTCAGCCTTGCTGAGTGTGTGTTCTGTGTCCACCACTGTGTGTGTGTGTGTGTGTGCGTGTGTGTAGTCAGCCTTGCTGAGTGTGTGTTCTGTGTTACAGATATGCTGCTGCTCTGTTTCTATTGGAGGGCCATAGGAGACGCCTATTTCATAATTCACCACTTGGCGGCGCTGTTTGCTTGCTACTATGTACTGGTGAGTTCCCTACTGTGGAGCCGTGGGACCTGCAGACCTGGAGGAGGTAGACCTAGGCCTTGTCCCATTCCAACACCTGGGACCTACACCCTAGAACCTCCACTATAGGCTGTGTCCCATTCCAACACCTGGGACCTTCACTATAGGCCATGTCCCATTCCAACACCTGGGACCTTCACTATAGGCCATGTCCCATTCCAACACCTGGGACCTTCACTATAGGCCATGTCCCATTCCAACACCTGGGACCTTCACTATAGGCCATGTCCCATTCCAACACCTGGGACCTTCACTATAGGCCATGTCCCATTCCAACACCTGGGACCTTCACTAAAGGCCGTGTCTTGTTCCAACACCTGGGACCTTCACTATAGGCCATGTCCCATTCCAACACCTGGGACCTTCACTAAAGGCCGTGTCTTGTTCCAACACCTGGGACCTTCACTATAGGCTTTGTCCCATTCCAACACATAGATCCTATGTCCTTGGCCTTGTCCCATTCCTACCTTAATCTGCAGTGAGCTACAAAATTAACACTTACTAACTGAACAGGTAGATTTCCTGACAAGCAGATGACAAATTTAATGTAAATAGCTTGAACTGTGAACTAGAAAGGCTTAATGGAAGTGAGAACAAAGCAGCGTTCTGTAGAGCTGGTCCACCTAGCTGGTCCTCCCAGCTGGTCTTCCTAGCTGGTCCTCCTAGCTGGTCGTCCTAGCTGGTCCTCCCAGCTGGTCTTCCTAGCTGGTCCTCCCAGCTGGTCTTCCTAGCTGGTCCTCCTAGCTGGTCCTCCCAGCTGGTCTTCCTAGCTGGTCCATCTAGCTGGTCCTCCCAGCTGGTCTTCCTAGCTGGTCCATCTAGCTGGTCCTCCCAGCTGGTCTTCCTAGCTGGTCCTCCTAGCTGGTCCTCCTAGCTGGTCCTCCTAGCTGGTCTTCCAAGCTGGTTGTCCTAGCTGGTCGTCCTAGCTGGTCGTCCTAGCTGGTCCTCCCAGCTGGTCGTCCTAGCTGGTCGTCCTAGCTGGTCCTCCCAGCTGGTCCTCCTAGCTGGTCCTCCTAGCTGGTCCTCCTAGCTGGTCTTCCTAGCTGGTCCTCCCAGCTGGTCCACCTAGCTGGTCCTCCCAGCTGGTCTTCCTAGCTGGTCCTCCCAGCTGGTCTTCCTAGCTGGTCCTCCTAGCTGGTCCTCCTAGCTGGTCTTCCTAGCTGGTCCTCCTAGCTGGTCCTCCTAGCTGGTCCTCCTAGCTGGTCGTCCTAGCTGGTCCACCTAGCTGGTCCTCCCAGCTGGTCTTCCTAGCTGGTCCACCTAGCTGGTCCTCCCAGCTGGTCCTCCTAGCTGGTCCTCCTAGCTGGTCTTCCTAGCTGGTCCACCTAGCTGGTCCTCCTAGCTGGTCGTCCTAGCTGGTCCTCCTAGCTGGTCCTCCTAGCTGGTCCTCCTAGCTGGTCCTCCTAGCTCATTCTAGAACGTATCAACTCACATGACTGCTGACACATTCTAGAATTTTCACGTGCATTGGAACACATTCTAGAATAGTAGCGTGCACCAACACACATCCTTTCACCCTCTGTGCTCTGAACCCCACCACGTCCGTTAGATCACAGCCTTTAGTTTGTCCCTCTGAATGTTAAACCAAGTTTCACATGGAAAAACTGGTACCCGCTAAACCCTAATGAAGTGTAACAGCAGTTAAAACACTGTTATTATCACAGGTGTTGTTATAACAGGTGTTGCTATGTAAACCGTTGTCCTACGGTCTACCAACAGACAGTGAAACAGTGCAAATTCTACTTCCTGTTTTGTGGAGTGACTTCCTGTGTGGTGCTGTGTTTGTCCACTAGGGGGAGGGCATGCTGCCGTACTTCGCTAACTTCCGCATGCTGGCTGAGTTCTCCACACCCTGCGTCAACCAGCGGTAGGTGGTCACTGGGACACAGGCACACACACAAAAACGCATACAACGCCTCCCCGTGTAAACAGCCCCCACCCCCCTCTCTCTCCATCCCCAGCTGGTTCTTTGAGGTGCTGGGCTACGCCAAGTCCTCCACACCCAACATGATCAACGGCATGGCCATGACCCTGACCTTCTTCCTGGTCCGTGTGGCTGTCATGCCCTTCTACTACAGCCGTATGTGGGCTGTGATTGGCTCAGAGGCGTACTACCGCGTAACCCCGGGGGGGCGGGCCGCCTGGATAGGCCCCTCCCTCTGCCTGGACGTCATGAACCTGCTGTGGATGCACAAGATGGCGCGAGGGTGCCTCAGGGTCCTAAAGTCCATCAGTAAACAGTCGCCGGAGAAACTGCCGAAAGGAAGGCTGGCGGTGAGGGAGGGGAGGAGCGACTGAGCCTAGGGAGGAAAGGAGGAGGGACGAAGGGATGAACAGACAACAGAGGAGTGAGGAGAGCGTGGCTCCTGACTCACTTGGACCTTCTGCTGGACTCCTTGTCGTCTGTGTGTGTGTTCGTTCACTTGTGTGTTTGTGTATGTGGGTGTGTGTGTGTGTGTATGCGGATAGGTGTGTGTGCGAGTGTGTGTGTGTGTGTGTGTGTGTATGTGTATATATATATATATATGTGTATAGGTATGTGTTGCTCAAGTCTGTATTCCCATAAGTGACCTTCTGTAGCACATACATCATGGACTGATGTAGTTTTCCCTGCGACAATGGAAGTGCTCTTAACACAACCAGCCACCCACCTCAACACACAGTAATGCACCCCTCTTCACCACACCCAGGCCCTGACCCTAACCCTCTTTACCACACCCAGGCCCTGACCCTAACCCTCTTCACCACACCCAGGCCCTGACCCTCCCACCTCACCCCTCTTCACCACACCCAGGTCCTGACCCTAACCCTCTTCACCACACCCAGGCCCTGACCCTCCCACCTCACCCCTCTTCACCACACCCAGGCCCTGACCCTAACCCTCTTCACCACACCCAGGCCCTGACCCTAACCCTCTTCACCACACCCAGGCCCTGACCCTAACCCTCTTCACCACACCCAGGCCCTGACCCTAACCCTCTTCACCACACCCAGGCCCTGACCCTAACCCTCTTCACCACACCCAGGCCCTGACCCTAACCCTCTTCACCACACCCAGGCCCTGACCCTAACCCTCCTCACCACACCCAGGCCCTGACCCTAACCCTCTTCACCACACCCAGGCCCTGACCCTAACCCTCCTCACCCCTCCTCACCACACCCAGGCCCTAACCCTCCCACCTCACCCCTCCTCACCACACCCAGGCCCTGACCCTAACCCTCTTCACCACACCCAGGCCCTGACCCTAACCCTCCTCACCACACCCAGGCCCTGACCCTCCCACCTCACCACTCCTCACCAGACAGACACTTCATCACGATTGTAACTCAGCTCTCCACACCAGAACCCCCCCCCACACACACACACACACACACCATAACACACACACCATAACACACACACACCTCAATATATATATACACACACACGCACACACACCTTAACACACATAATAATTCACGTAGTGGCTTTGAGGTGATTCTGCTTGACTTTTACTGCTGCATCTACAGGGATACCACCCCATCGTGACTCCACACCAGACCCCCCCCCCCCCCTCCCACCCACACACACACACACCTCAATACACACACACACATCACACACCTCAACACATACTAACTCACAGCCACAGTGATTCTGATGCTGCTTGACTACTGCAGCATTTACAGGGAAATAAGGAAGTGTAGCGAGGAACCTCTGTGAAAATCCTGCTTTAATGAAAGAATTTACCGTTTTTGTTAAATATGTTTTTAGAAATGATGCTGTCTATAAATAAAGTGATGCTTTAATGTTTATTAAAGCAGCACCGTTTTAAATAAACATGTGGCTATTTATTTGTCTGTGTTTATATGTGTTTTGTTTGAATGAAATATCAGCGACTGTCTCAGTGACAGTGTACTATTACACTGTAACTGGGGATTATTATGTTTTATTTGTTGTAGTATTAGTGAAGATATATAGCAATCAAATACACAATAAAAACAAACATCTACAAGAGGGGGAAGAATTCATCATTTTTTGCTTCTGTATTTAAAACTTTAAAACTGCCATATTGGCCAGTGTTTTGGTCTGGTGTGAAATGGTGGGGATGTCGTCAGAGGAGCACTCTGACGTTTCTAGACGCGTTTCCGCAAAGCACTGTGGGAAGCGTGTTTCCTAACTTCTACGACGTTAGTCCTTCTGGGAACGCATAGAGAGGTGAGTGGGTTTTATATAGAGCTTGCCCTTTGCTGTAAACACATTCTTATGAAGCGTTCAACTTCCACGGACAGTTGACGAGTGGACGTGTATTGCATATCTAGAGAGCATTATAAAATAGCTTTTTAGCTAGCCTGCTCGCTAGCTCTGTATTGCCCTTGGTCTGTACTCCGAGACCGTTTGAGGAAAGTTAACACTATAATCCCGACTTCATTGGACGTTTATCATTATTTCAAACAAGATACATTTAATGTCCAATTTTTACAAGCATCGACTGATTCCGTACTTGTGTGTCGTTTGATTTGAGTTAGGTGTGGATCGTAGTTAGGACGGCGTTATGGATACATTGTCCGGTCCCACGGTGAAGGCGGAGGGCTTTGCGATGTTTCCACCCGGAGCAGCACCGCCGCAAGAATGCCCCATGCACCAGAATCCCAAACCCAGTAAGACTGCTCCCTTGCCTTGTCCTCCTCCGCTCCCCCTCCTCCTCACCTCTCGTGTTTTTCTTACCTTTAAATCTATCGCTCTCCTCTCCCCCTCCCAGCACTGATTCATAGACGGATAAACCGGAATCATAGCTCTGTGTGAGACCATTGGCCTAAGAAATTCTAAGATCAACTGACTACTAGAACACTGCTGTTGTTCCAGAATATAAACTGTTGTTCTAGAACCTTACTGTTGTTCAAGAGAACACTACTGTTGGCATGTATTGTCTTCTAGAACATAAGCTGTTGTTCTCAATAGAACCCTGCCGTTCTAGAACTTGAGTTCTAGAACCCCAGCTGTTGTTCTAGATTATATTCCAGCGTTGACATGTTGACTCCCATCCTCCTCCTATCCCAGGTGCCCCCCCATCAGGGTGTCCCATGCGCCAACCCTCCACGCCGGCCGAGACCCCCGCCGCCCCCTTGGCCCCCGCCCCCTCCTCGCCCCCCCCAGCCCACCAGGAGAGGGCGTATGAGTTTGTCGAGTGCCCCATGAAGGCAGCCAACAGGGACAAGTTTAAAGTGTCGGACATTGATCCTTCCAACATGGTAAACCAATCACCTTACAGGACACTAGCTATACCACCAATCACATCACAGGACACTTTACCCCACTAATCACCTCACAGGACATTAGTCATATTATCAGGTTTATACCCTTCCTGTACGTCACTTTGGATAAAAGAGTCTGCTACATTCATTACATCACTCAACAATGCTAACATAGTAATTTTCGCATGACTAAATGAGCAATATATTATTGACCAGTATCTCCCGCCTCCTCAGATGCCTCCACCCAATCAGCAGCCTGCTCTTGGCCAACCCTTCTCCCTGTCAGTGAATAGGGAGGAGTCTCAGATTCCGAGGGCGGGGTCAGAGCAGAACTGGGTCTACCCCTCTGAGCAGATGTTCTGGAACGCCATGCTCCGGAAGGGGTACGTCAGCCAATCACTTGCCAGGAATGGAGAGAAGGGTTTGGGGTTGACCAATGACAAACCAGATACAGGATACACATCATTATAAAGAACCTGCGTAACATTATTTTAAGTTAAAGTTTTGCCCCGATCCACCAGGTGGCGCTGGAAGGAGGATGACCTGGGGCAGAAGGACATGTCCAACATCATCAAGATCCACAACAGGAACAACGAACAGGCCTGGCAGGAGATCCTCAAATGGGAGGCCCTCCACAAGAGGTCAGTACCCTTCACCCCTGACCCCCAACCTTCAACCCGTCCTACCTCAGTCCCCTGCCTAACCCTCTGCATCTTGAGTGTCTTGTCCAGCCCAGTGTGAGCTGGTGGTGAAGGTCTGAAGGGAGCGCTCGTGCTTGTGACTGTTCCGATGGAGTGTTCCGTCTGTGAGTTCCGACTGAGGGTTCCACGTGTTCTGATCCACCGTTCTGTCGTTGCCTCTTCCAGAGACTGTCCCTGCGGCCCCACCCTGATTCGCTTCGGGGGTAAAGCAAAGGAATTCACCCCCAGAGCTCTCTTCCGGAGCTGGATAGGGTAAGTGGGGGAGGGAGAGAATGTAGCTAATATCCTGCCTATGGAAGTGATGGTTTAGGTTTTGGTGGTCATTTGAAAAATCCTTTCTTTTGATGCTTTTCACAAACCACACAACTAACTTCCAAAAAAGTATTGAAAAGTACTTTTGTAAAGTTAGTCTTTTTGCAGACTCACCTGCCTCTCTGCCGACTCACCTGCCTCTCTGCTGACTCACCTGCCTCTCTGCCGACTCACCTGCCTCTCTGCCGACTCACCTGCCTCTCTGCCGACTCACCTGCTTCTGCTGCCTCTGTCCCCCAGGTACGGTCTTCCGTTCGACCGGCACGACTGGATCGTGGACCGCTGCGGTCGTGAGGTCCGCTACGTCATCGACTACTACGACGGTTCGGAGGTGAACCGTCAGAACGACACGGTCCTGGACGTCCGACCTGCCTTCGACTCGCTCGGTGCCGTCTGGGACCGTATGAGGGTGGCGTGGTGGAGGTGGACACACTGAGACCTGGGTGCCGATTCATCGTGTACTTCCGCTGAGCTGCTGCTTCTTCATCCAGATATTAAACGGCACTGTGTGCTGTTGGCTTGTAAAATAAGTGTTGTGATTGTATTTGGTGTTATGTTTGGGTGTGTTAAGGTTGAATGCTACGGTTGCCTCAACAGAACTTTTAGCTCTGTGCTGATAAGGGTGTCACCCATATCTACGGTTATTGTGCTCTTAGAGTGGAGGTCATAGTTCATAATTCCCAAGTTCTCTGTGTGTGTCAACTGATATTTCTGCTGCCAATACAATATTTATTTACTTGGTTGAGTCCGTTTTCTATGATTGTGAGGCAACAATATATCCAATTGTTATACTGCACAAAACGTAGTAGCCCTAGCCTACGCCGAGAAAACGAAATAACCAGTAACCGCACTACATTTATAAGCTGTCTGTCGGCTGTCTACTGTGCACGTAGCGGAACTAAAGTCCGTGGCACAGAGCACCACGGACATGTAAACACTGCGCACCTAAACACAGGGAAAAAGTTCCAGTGAGAAGATGACAAGAGTTGGGAGTCTTGGACATCCAGATTAACCGAATGGCTATCGGATGTCTGCAATTTGCGATGTCTGAAGTGGTTCTGGATGAAATAGCTGCGCTGTCCGCAATATACTGCGACAAGGACGAGTTCGAGGTGCTGGAAGATTCAGGTAGCGTAAAGGTTCTTTTGAGTTTTCACCCAAACTAACGTTACGTAGCCACACACATTTCTACCGGTGTAGATATAGTGTTAAAAAAAGCCTCAAGACGAATTGTCTATTACAAGATCTGGCTAGAGGCCCTTTTCCCATATCAAATTTATGGGTGGAAATGTTCAACATTTGACACATATGTAATATCAAAGCTGTGCGTGTAACTTCCATCCTCAACGCTTCTGGACGTTAAAGACGAACAGGGAACGGTCTTCTGTATCCAGGTCTCGGCTGATAAATCTACCGGGGAGAGTGTTTACCTGCGGCTGGTGTTTCGCCTCCCGCCGGGGTACCCCGCGCGCCTTCCAGAAGTGTCCGTGTCGTCAGAGCAGCTCACCCGGAAGCAGTGCCGGCTGTTGAGAGAGAGCGCTTTGCAGCGGGCTGGGGTTTTGGCGCCAGAACCCATGGTCCTCGAGCTGGTGCGGTGGGTGCAGGAGACTCTGTCAGAGCAGAGTCTGGACCCGGGCTGGTCTGGGGAGCAGCAGGGGGGAGAGGTTTGACACACACACACACTGTCTGTCGTACACACACACTCTCACTGACTCTCTTTCACACACACACACGTGCACACACACACTACAGGGCTGCCAACTTTTTAAAAACTTTTTTACCAAAAACCTTGGCGTGAGATTTGGTAGTCCCCCCCCCCCCCATATATATAAGGTGTGGCGTGAGAGCGTGAGATATGGGTGAAATGGTGAAACCTTGAGAGTTTGCAGCTCTGCACTATCTGTGTAGGAGAAAGGAGGAGGAGAGGAGAGACAGGGAGGGGGAGGGTATCTAAACAACCTTGCTACATCAACCACATACCATGCTAAGTCATAACATGATGTCACTGTTATTAGGAGATGAAGCAGAGAGAGGAGGAGGAGAGGAGGAGAGAGGAGGGTGCTGGCTGGACAGCCCTGCTGCTGGTGGACCACATGAGGAGCAGGGAGAGGTACGTGAAGATGATCCGGAGGTGGAGCTCGGAGCTGCAGCTGGTTGGAAGGCTGTTCCTGGGGCCCCTCATCCTGGTGCTGCTGCAGGGACCACACGCCAACATCAAGGTGAGGTGTGTGTGTGCACGTGTGTGTGTGTGTGTACATGAGAGTGTATGGTTAAAGCATGTGTGTGTGTGTTTAGTGCTAATGGTTGTCTGCTTCTTACCCCTTTCTGAACCGTGTGTGTGTGTGTGTGCATGTGTGTGTGTGTGTGTGCGTGTGTGTGTGGTTGTGTGTAGGAGTACATCCATCTCCAGAGGACTGTGAAGGTAGATGTGGACTCGTCTGGGAAGAGGTGTAAAGAGAAGATGATGAAGGTCCTCTATGAACAACCCTCCTCCTCCTCTAAACAACCCAAACAGTTAAGAACTATACTCTGTTGTAATACATAACTGGTTTAAACACGATGTTAAGGAAACAGAAGCAGATTATTTATCTGTCTCCCTTCCTCTCTTTCTCTCTCTCCCCCTTCCTCTCTCTTTCTCTCTCTCCCCCCCCCCCCCCCCCCCTCTCTCTCTCTCTCTCTCTCTTTCTCTCTGTCTCTCCCTCTCTCTCCCCCCCCCCCCCCCCCTCTCTCTCTCTCTCTCTCTCTGTCTCTCTCTCTCTGTCTCTCTCTGTTTCTCTCTCTCTGTCTCTCTCTGTCTCTCTCTCTCTCTGTCTCTCTCTGTTTCTCTCTCTCTGTCTCTCTCTCTCCCTCCCTCCACACAAACAGCTCTCGGAGGCTCCATCTCCCTCCTTTGAGAGGCATGGTTGGTTTGACTCGTTGATCTGTGGTCCTCTGACACTGCTTGTAAAAAGGTCTTAACAGATAGTTGATTTCATTGGATTTCATCCCTCCATCTCTTTATAACAGGATGTCGTCTTTTGAAGTCGTTGAGTTTTCATCCCTGGATCAGATGAGGCGTGCGTTTGAGGATGTTGGACAACTGGAACTGTTTCAGGAGTTTGTTCCAACCTTGTAGAAGCCATCGCATCACTTCCTGTCATGGAAAGAAAATGTCCACTTCCTGTGTGAGGACACAGGAACAGGAAGTGGATGGAATAGATGTAAGGAAGTAGGACTGATCAGTGGACTGATCAGTGGACACTAGACGTGCCAAATCATCAACTTTTTTGTGTCACTGGATAAAAGTGTTCATGTAAATCTTGCATTTTATATTTAATCTCTTTATTGTCCACTAGATGGCACTGAGCCAACACGGTCTCACAGCCTCCATCTTGGTTATCAGGGACGAGGAACAGAGAATAGGTGTTGACACGTTTGTTTAGTCCTCCGTGACCTGCCGTTCATAAGAGCGGGTTCGGTGGTCTGCTCCTCTGCTGAACTGGACCTGTGTACACCGGGGACAGTCTGGAGTTCAAATCGAACACACTCCACCTCTGTACTGCGGTCAGATTGTTTGACGAAGCAGGTATAATGAAACCATGGCAACACCTTTACCATCTCCTGTCCTGGACATAAATACACCTGGCCTTTCCCCCAGGGCACACACAACACACCACACACACACGCATCACACTGACCCACACACACACCACACGCATGCACACACACATTCTCTTAATTACACTGCGGAAATGGCAGTCATTCACCTCACCCTTTCTCTCTGGGACCCAGACAACAGACCGGGAGGCGTGTCTGGGTGTGTGTGTGTCTGGGTGTGTGTGTGTCTGGGGGTGTGTGTGTCTGGGTGGGTGTGTGTCTGGGTGTGTGTGTCTGGGTGGGTGGGTGTGTGTCTGGGTGTGTGTGTCTGGGTGTGTGTGTGTCTGGGTGTGTGTGTGTCTGGGTGTCTGGGTGGGTGTGTGTCTGGGTGTGTGTGTCTGGGTGGGTGTGTGTCTGGGTGTGTGTGTCTGGGTGTGTGTGTGTGTCTGGGTGTGTGTCCAGAAGGACAACAGTAAATAATTTTACAACCAGTCAGAGCTGCAGGTTTGGAAGAAATCAGAGTGTGTGTGTGTCTGTGTACATGTGTGTGTGTGTGTGTCTCAGAGTTTCCTGATGGCGTGTGTTGCCATTCTAAAGCTAGTTTCCTCCATGAGGCTCCTGTGAGGAAAGTTCAGTTCCTGGTGCCAACACACCTTGAGCTCCTCAAGATATCACTAGAGCTGAACCTGCTAAATGACTAAATGAACCCCCTCCTCCTCCTCCTCCCTCCTCTTCATCCTCCCCCCCTCCTCCTCCCACCTCCCTCCTGTCTGATGTGAGTTAAGGACAGATCTCTCCATGAACGATCGATGAAGGGATTGAGAAAACAAATGCCAGCGGTTCAAGCACCTCGTTCTACTTCAGACACAGCTGGTGTTTGGGATATTTGTTCCTGAGATCAAGCTTGTTGGTGCACAACCTCAGCAAGAGGACCCTCCTGGAGCAGCTGGAGGTGTGTGTGTGTGTGTGTCAGAGTCACCAGACCAGGCAGAGCCTGGAGATGTTTGATCAGAACCGTAAGCTTCTGGAGCTGGCAGCTAAACATGGTTATGTCTAATTCAGACTGGCAGCTTAATGAAGCTGTCTTACCTCCAGCAGGCATGCATGCATACGTGTGTGTGAGTGTGACTATGGTGCGGGCGTAGTACGGTGTGTGTCTACAGTCGTGATGATGAGATAGTACCCTCCAGGTTTCCAAGGCAGGGTCAGCCTGTCGCTCAGAGAGGGGATCGATCGGGGGGGAGAGGGAGGTAGATGGCTGGATAAGACTAACACCAAGAGAGTGCATTGATTTGATCCCTGTCTGCTCTCTTCATCCCTCTCATCATCTCTCTTCCCTCTCCATTCAGACACCACCTTCTCGCTGTCCCTCTCTCTGTTTCTTCTTCCTGTCATCTCTCTTTCTCCTTCTTCCATGTCTCTTTCTGTACTTCTCATCCCTCGCTCCATGTCTTTGTCATTGTCCCTCTCTTTCTCCACCTCATCTCCTCTCTTTCTCCACCTCGTCTCCTCTCTTTCTCCACCTCGTCTCCTCTCTTTCTCCACCTCGTCTCCTCTCTTTCTCTACCTCATCTCCTCTCTTTCCCTCACCTTTATATACAGTCATTCCCCCTCACCTCTCCTTTCCCCCCTCCACCACCCCACCCCTCCTTCTCTTCCAACCCTCCTCCAAACCTCCCACCCCCCCTCTTTCTTCCCTTTCTCATCCTCCACGCCTCCTTTGACCCTCCCACCCCACCTCCTCTTTCCCCTCTCCTCCATCTGCTTCTCTCTTTAATCCAGTTAATCTGTCTGCTGGTGGCTAATCCCTTAATTGCAGAGGCTGGTGTAAAGGTCAGCCTGGCTGGTAGGATCAGGCTGTGTTACGTCTATCTGTGTCCCCCCTGCCCACTCCCCAGGTGGAACCAATCCTCCCATCCTCTGTGGCCGGGGTTAAGTGGGCTTCTCCCTCTCTGGGAGTATTTTCAATGGATCCTATTGGACAGCTCTAGCAGGAAATCATTGTTTACCAACATGATCCTTCATAGAAGCCCCAACAAAGATGCATGATTCCAATCACAGCGCTTTTGACTGGGGACACTGGGTGGGTTTGAGAAGTTGTGTGTAATTTATGTGCACGTGTGTGTGTGTTGATTTCACTCGGTATCCCTGGAGTAATTCCCTCATCACTGTGACCTTTTACGTTCACTGGAAGTGATTGCTTCCTCCAAATTGACTCGGAGGCACTGAGGGTGTGTGTGTATGTTTGTGTGTGTGTATCAGATAGGCCTACCGCTTACAGTAACTACAGCTTCCACGCCGTGCAGGTTACGCAGCCCTCAATCTGAGTTCATACCGTGCGTGGAAGCACGTGGACTTGAAATAAAGGGGGGGGGGAAATATTCCTAAATTAACCGTCCGACTCAATTTCTGCCGATAGTCAGTAAGAAACGGTCTAATAACAATATTTTTTAGAATATAAAAGGATGTACAATAAGCTATATGGGTCATTGTTTACGTTTACGTTCAACAGTAGGCCAACGTCATATTAGAGTCGCCTAATGACACTTCGATCGTAAATAGTTTCCACAAACTTATCTGAGGGAATCACCAGCACGTCTCCTCTCTTATCTATGGATCTGTCTACCAACCGTTAGCTGAACCGGACCGCAGGCTCGAGGCAATAACCCGGAGCTCCGGAGCCTTCCGTCAATCATACTGTCAATCACACCGCCGCCGCAGTCACAGGCGGCCTCCGTCAACCGAGTTGCCTTTTGCGGTCCTGCCTTTCGCAGTGAATAGATAACTGCAGCGCAGACTCATGGTCTCCCAATTAACGGTTACAACAGCCTCCGTTCCCTTTCTTTTCGACCACTGCTGCTCCCGCGGGTCGGGATACCGATAAATGGTTCCCCCGCTAAAAAGGACGAGGACCAGGCTAGCTTGACGAAGCCACTACGCCCAGGCAGGAAATTAAAGGAGAGATGTTTGTCTATTTACAAATGTCCGCTATCAAGCTGATTTACCGTTGGTGACAATGAGGAGGAGGGGTGCTATTCTATTGGCTAGGCCTAATAAATGACAGAAAAAAGTAGCCTAATACCAGTTTTCTGTCCATGACCATCATAACATCAAGACATTTAAAAAAACTGAACATCGAAAAACTGTTTCAACACAGTATCATACACAGCTGAAATTCAGCTTTGGTGAGATGTGGGTGATTGACGTGGAGTTAACTGTGGATTTGTCTTTGTGATGTGGAAATGGAAAGGAAAGTCTTCTTCAGCTTCTCCAAACAAACACGTGGGCTCTCTCCTCCACGAAACCGCAGTGGCTTATGGTTAAACAAGAACAGGTGCTCAAGCATTAGATGTCTAGCCTATGTTGGAGAACTATAAATGTTTTAGCACATCTCGTGCACACACATTCCTGCTCCTAGTAGCCTATCCTCACGACCCCAGACCCCGTCACGTCGCTGAACTAGCTTGGCCTGCTTCCCACCGTGTACGGAGGGTAGCCTACTCTCCCGTGCTCGTTAACTTCTACGCCACGGCGCTCCACGAGGTCAGCGGGTAACGAGTGATGTGTTTCATCTCTGGATTCTCACCTAGCGTTTCCATGGAAACTGCCAGCTTTGCGCCCCTTAGTGCAAATCAACTTGTTTACATGTGGTCACCCACGACTCAAGCTTGTAGGCCTGCTGTGAGAGCGTGGCAATAAACTGTAAAAAAAAATATATATATATACATATTCTCTCCCACTCTCTTTCCCTTTTTGTTTTCTCTTAATGAGATATCCCCACCTAACCTCCTCAGTAGTTAGGCAACTGTCAACTTATTTAATTTAAAACTCGAAACCTTGCTGGATAACATGAGATAAATGTGCTGTAGATACATTTTCACACGTAGCCTATGCCTACCCACCTTCCATTCCAATAAATTACAAGATTTACCGTGGGAGAGAGGAGAGAACTTCATTGGACGCAAACGAACAGAAAGTTGTGGGCGAATAACTCGTGAACAGATAAAAAGGGAGGGCTGAAAGGTTAGCCCTCCAATAAAGATAGCGTCCTTGGTGTGGCAGTCTGCTAGACTCCGACCAACTTCACCTGTCACAGTTCAGGTTCTTCAGCGAGACAGAGAAGCTTGCACGCTGTCCTCGAGCTATTGATTCGCCCGTGAGACATATCTGATTGCTGCTTCTCTAAGAAGTCACGGTGCAGGTGCAGAGTCAGATGAAGACAGAGAGACATCCGTCCCTATCCATCCTCCTCATCTTCATCTCACCATCCCTCCATCTTTACATCCTTTCATCCCTTAATCTATTAATTTCTCCATCCCTCCATCCATCCCATCATCCTGCCATCCATCCCATCATCCCTCCATCCCTCTCCGTTGCCACAGTGATGGTCCCTTTAAAGCATGTAGGCCCAGACCAGGAACTAAAAGCCACAACTAGACACATTAAACTAGATGGCCTGGAACTGTTCTTTCTCCCTGTGTGGGTGTGTGTGTGGATAAACCTGATAGGAAATGAGAGGGTATGACCTGACATTTAAAGTGACACTTCTGACCAGGAGAGTACATTACAGAACCACTAGACTCAAAGAGCAGAAGGACATGGTGTCAGACACACACACACACCCCGCCCTTATTGCCATCATCATCAAACATACACACACACATCCAGACACACACAGAGACACAAACATCCATCCGTAGTACACACACACATAATCTATCTTTGCTAACTTGGCAAACAGACACACACTCACGCACACACACACCATCTGTCCGTTTTGATTGAGAATCATTATTAATAACGCATACTAGGCCTACAGAATCATGGACGAGGGTGACTGCTCTCTTCATTAAATGACTTGAAAAAAAAATATTAATTGTAAAGGGAATTGGTAGGCTCAGTGGTAGAGCATTTGAATGCGGATCGAGAAATCGTAGGTGTTAAATCTCCTCTATGACGCTTTGGAAACGTTTGTCAAATTAACACATACAAAATAAAACTGGTGAAATCTCCCTTTCCATAAGAAACATAAATGTTGTCACATAAAAGCTCTGAATTTTCATTTTGTAGCTACATTTTCAGTGTACGATTAAAACGTGTATTTTATTTTACCAGAAAAAAAAATCAAACTGTCGAGCGGAAACGACTTTGGGTGTCTACGTCACTGTTCGAATCTGACAGCATCTGCGACCATTTTACTCAGTGGTGTCTCGTGCTGTTACGGTAAAGGAATTAAGAAAAACAAATCGTGAAAAAGAACTCATCTGGAAATGGACGGGTACGTGTTTTAGTTTCATTAACCTATGCATAGCATGCACATACTTAAACTGAGTGGGTAACTGTTAAAATAACGGATTAATCTGCCGGCTAACTGAAGCTAGCAAGCTAGCAGAGTGTGACCCAACCTGGAGTACAGGACTCCCATCTTGTAGCAATGTCTAGCTAGCTGTCTAGCTAGCGAGTTGTCACGGCAGCATTTGAATTATATGGGTGAAATTATTGTCAAACTCAATCGAATTTTGAACTTAGCAGTGTTTTAGGAAATTGTTCATGATTTTATTGAGTGCAGCAGATACAAATGCAGAATTTTGGTATTTGTTTCTACGTTGCTAGCTAGTTGGCCAGCTAGCGGGCGCTTGATCGAAGCTTTGTTATGGATCGTGCGGGTCTCGTTCTTTTGTCTGCTACTGTACTCATTTAGACCATCATCAGCTAGCTAGCTAATGTTAGCACATCGACACATTCTTGATGATGTGCGTGATTCTTACCTTTTTTTTATTTTTTACTTATACTAAATAGACGAACATGCTTTTAGTTTTGTCGCTGCTGCTACAGTAGATTCGTTTTTAACCCGCTTCTAGCTCGGTATAGGTAGGCGTGACGAAGGCCGGGCTACATATGGTCTGTGTGTGTGCTATCTAGCTCTTTATTTTCATCTGCATTGTGTAGCATTTGGTACTCTTATTGACCAGTTAATTTCTTCGTATTTCACAGTGATGTGGCAGTTGGCGTTAAGGTAAGTGCCGTTTGACCGTCGATGTTAGTTTTCACAGTATTGAGCTCTAGTGGAGCTCCACGGGTTCAGACTGTGATGTTCTGTTTCTGATGTTTGTTTTCAGAGAGGCTCAGACGAACTGAACCTCTACAGCAGCAGCCCCAACTCTGTTACAGGTCAGTGTCTGTCTCTCTCTTATGTCTCTCTTTCTGTCTTTCTGTCTCTGTCCTTCTAAATGTAGTGTGACGGTAGACGATATACAGGTAGATGGACAGACAGACTGAAGGACATACAGATAGACAGTCTGTCTAGTCAGACAGATAGATAAACAAACTATTTAGAATCCCAGGTGCCTCGCCCAACCACACACGTGCCTATCTCCCCGCCTCCCCGTTAACGGCTGTGTCCCTCCTCCTCCCAGCCAACGGCGGCGACAGCAAGAAGCTGAGGGTGGAGGAGCGAGCCGAGAGCCCCCCTTCCCGCGTGCTCCACATCCGCAAGCTCCCCAGCGAGGTGTCGGAGACCGAGGTCATCGCCCTGGGCCTGCCCTTCGGCAAGGTCACCAACATCCTGATGCTGAAGGGGAAGAACCAGGCCTTCCTGGAGCTGGGCACCGAGGAGGCCGCCGTTACCATGGTGAACTACTACACGGCCGTCACGCCTCAGGTGCGGAACGTTCCCGTGTTCATCCAGTTCTCCAACCACAAGGAGCTGAAGACCGACAGCGCCCTCAACCAGGTGAGACACACCTGGATACACCACTGTACCTGTCACACCTGACCATACACACCTGTCACACCTGTCCATACACACCTGTCACACCTGTCCATACACACCTGTCACTCCTGTCCATACACACCTGTCACACCTGTCCATACACACCTGTCACACCTGTCCATACACACCTGTCACACCTGTCCATACACACCTGTCACACCTGTCCATACACACCTGTCACACCTGTCCATACACACCTGTCACACCTGTCCATACACACCTGTCACTCCTGTCCATACACACCTGTCACACCTGTCCATACACACCTCTCATTCTGTCCATACACACCTGTCACACCTGTCCATACACACCTGTCACACCTGTCCATACACACCTGTCACTCCTGTCCATACACACCTGTCACACCTGTCCATACACACCTGTCACACCTGTCCATACACACCTGTCACACCTGTCCATACACACCTGTCACTCCTGTCCATACACACCTGTCACACCTGTCCATACACACCTGTCACACCTGTCCATACACACCTGTCACTCCTGTCCATACACACCTGTCACACCTGTCCATACACACCTGTCACACCTGTCCATACACACCTGTCACTCCTGTCCATACACACCTGTCACACCTGTCCATACACACCTCTCATTCTGTCCATACACACCTGTCACACCTGTCCATACACACCTGTCACACCTGTCCATACACACCTGTCACTCCTGTCCATACACACCTGTCACACCTGTCCATACACACCTGTCACACCTGTCCATACACACCTGTTACACATAGTCTCACTCTCACCCCCCTCTCCTCCGCCCCCTCTCCTCCGCCCCCTCTCCTCCGCCCCCTCTCCTCCGCCCCCTCTCCTCCGCCCCCTCTCCTCCGCCCCCTCTCCTCCGCCCCCCTTAGAGAGCTCAGGCGGTGCTGCAGGCGGTGTCGGCGGTGCAGGAGGGGGGCTCCCCTAGCTCTGACCCCGGGGCCCTGGACAGCCTGGCCCCAGCCCCCAGTCCTGTCCTCAGGATCATCATAGACAACATGTTCTACCCTGTCACCCTGGACGTGCTGCAGCAGGTAGGACACACACACACACAGACAGACAGGAAGTCAGACAGTTCATCAGTTAGACTGTCATGGTTCTACTCTGTGGATGTTCTGCAGTCGTGTTTTCATGGTTTTAACTTTAAAGTGCTCTCCTTCTCCTCTCCTTCTCCTCTCTTTACCACCTCCTCCTCTGCTGTTCAGATTTTCTCCAAGTTCGGCACAGTGATGAAGATCATCACCTTCACCAAGAACAACCAGTTCCAGGCATTGCTGCAGTTCAGCGAGCCTGTCAATGCCCAACAGGCCAAGCTGGTATTAACACGCACACACCAGACTGTTACTGGCTGGTTAACTTATATGAAGTTAAGATAGTATTTACTGGTGATGACTAGAGATGCCTGTTTTACTTCTTAAGCCTTCTCCAACAATCTGCTGTGGTCATTTACACCCCGCCCTTTCTCTCTCTTTCTCTGTCTCTCTCCCTCTGTCTCCCTAACCCTCTCTCCCACTCTCTCCCCCTCTCCTCAGTCTCTAGACGGTCAGAACATCTATAACTCCTGCTGCACCCTGCGTATTGACTTCTCTAAGCTGGTCAACCTGAACGTGAAGTACAACAACGATAAGAGTCGTGACTACACACGGCCAGAGCTGCCCGCGGGAGACGGCCAGCCTCCCGTCGACCCCAACATGGCTGGCCTCGGCAAGGACTCCTCCTCCCTGCTGGGTCAGGACACCACTCCCATCTGTCCTCTCTCTGTCCTCCTCTCTCTTTCCTCCTCTCTCTGTCCTCCTCTCTCTGTCCTCCTCTCTCTGACTTCCTCTCTCTGTCCTCCTGTCTCTATCTTCCTCTCTCCTGTCTGTTTTCAGGTGTCTCTCCCTTGGTCCTCCTCTCTTCTATCTCTCCTCCATTTCTCTCTGTGTCTTCCTCTATTTCCAGGTCTGATCTCTTAACCTGACCCCTGACCTCTGACCTCTCTCTAGGCACTCCCTCCGGCATGGTGGGCCCCTACTCTGGAGGTGGAGCCTATGGATCCTCTCTCTCTCTCTCCCAGGGCGGAGGTAACCATGGTTTCTTCTCTCTGTGTTTGTGTTGGGGAAACATGTATTTGTAGAAAGCTCAGTTCTGGATAACTGGCCACGAGAAAGCCTCTGTGCTGGCAGTGAAACCCTGAGATCAGAAATCAAAATCGTTCAGCAGTGGATCCCTTCAAAAGATTTCCTAGAAATACACTGATGATTTATTGTCTCCCCCCCTCCCCCGTGTCTCCACCCTCCCCATGTCTCTCCCCTCCCCCGTGTCTCCACCCTCCCCCATGTCTCTCCCCTCCCCCGTGTCTCCACCCTCCCCCATGTCTCTCCCCTCCCCCGTGTCTCCACCCTCCCCCATGTCTCTCCCCTCCCCCGTGTCTCCCCCCCTCCCCCATGTCTCCCTCCCTCCCCCGTGTCTCCACCCTCCCCCATGTCTCTCCCCTCCCCCGTGTCTCCCCCCCTCCCCCATGTCTCCCCCCCTCCCCCTTGTCTCCACCCTCCCCCATGTCTCCACCCTCCCCCATGTCTCCACCCTCCCCCATGTCTCCACCCTCCCCCTTGTCTCCACCCTCCCCCATGTCTCCCCCCCTCCCCCATGTCTCCCTCCCTCCCCCATGTCTCCCCCCTCCCCCATGTCTCCCCCCCTCCCCCATGTCTCCCTCCCTCCCCCCTGTCTCCCCCATGTCTCCCCATGTCTCCCTCCCTCCCCCATGTCTCCCCCCCTCCCCCGTGTCTCCCCCCCTCCCCCATGTCTCCCTCCCTCCCCCCTGTCTCCCCCATGTCTCCCCATGTCTCCCTCCCTCCCCCATGTCTCCCCCCCTCCCCCGTGTCTCCCCCCCTCCCCCATGTCTCTCCCCTCCCCCGTGTCTCCACCCTCCCCCATGTCTCTCCCCTCCCCCGTGTCTCCCTCCCTCCCCCATGTCTCCCTCCCCTGTCTCCCCATGTCTCCCCCCTGTCTCCCCATGTCTCCCCCTGTCTCCCCCAGGTACCATCAGTCCCCTGAGTGCGGCAGCAGCAGCGGCAGCAGCAGCAGGCAGGGTTGCTCTGTCTGGACACTCTGGAGTCAGCGGAGTCCTGCTGGCCAGCAACCTCAACGAGGAGGTCAGTATCAGCCCAGTATCAGCCCACCCTGGACCTGTCCTGGAAACCTCCTCTACTCCCTCCTCCTCTCCTCTACTCCCTCCCCCTCCCTCTTTACTCCCTCCTCTTCTCCTCTCCCCTCCTCTCCTCTACTCCCTCCTCTTCTCCTCTCCCCTCCTCTCCTCTCCTCTCCCCTCCTCTCCTTTCCAGGCTGTGATAGTGTTCTAGTAGACAGTGTAGGTCTCACATGATGCTATTATCACGCAGCCCTTCAGCCAGGGCTCGTTCCAAACCTGTCCCTCGGACCTCCCCTCTCTCTCCTGGTGACTCATCCCGGAGGAAGAGGAGGGGGGAGAGGAAGAGAGGTGTATAGATTCCTAGTTGGGGCCAGTGAGAGGACTCTACCAAGGCTCATCCACATTCCTGCAGGATCCTCTTCTCTGACAGTCTCTTGGTTTAGAAGTAGCTGGTTTGTAAGGAGGAGAAACTGTAACTGCATATCTGAGTAGATTTTCTGTACTCCTCTCCTGTCTGTAGGCTGACCAGTCCTGTCTTCAGTGTGTTCTGTTCATGATGATTATAATCACTGTCTCTCTTTTTCACTCTTACTTCCTCTCTCCCTCTTTCTCCCTCTCCCCTCCTCTCTCTCTCTCCTCTCTCCTCCCCCTCTCTCCCCTCTCTTCTTCTCACTCCCCCCTGTCTCTCCTCCCTCTCTCCTCCCCCCTCTCTCCCCTCTCTCTCCTATGTGGAGTACTAGTCTCTAACAGGATCTTCTCTCTCCAAGCTCTCCTCCTGAGTGATTCTACTGGTGCTCTTCTCTCTCCTGTTTCCCCTGTGGATGTCTCTCACAGGCCTTTATGTACACCTGCTATATCTCTGTTGAACCTGGATCTCCTTGATCCATATCTATCTGCTTTAACCCTACTATTTCTATCTACACTATATCTAACTGTATCTGGTCTACCGACATCTTTACAATCTTTCTGTATATATCTATGCTACTATCATTTTGTATCTGCTAATACTACATCTATACCATATCTGTATCAGCAAAATCTATACCTATACTACATCTATCTGTATCTGCTAAATCTACTATATCTGTACCTGCTAAATCTATATCTATACTAAATCTGTATCTGCTAAATCTATATCTATACTAAATCTTTCTGTATCTGCTATAGCTATATCTATCTGTACCTGCTATTCTTGCATCTGTACCTACTATATCTATCTGTATCTTCTGTATCTGCTATATCTATACTATATCATCTGTTTCTCCAGAGCAGTAGTGTCCTGCAGTCATGTCTTCCCTGGCTCTGGTAGAGGGCTGGAGGCCACATGACCGGCCCTGTAGCTACAACTACACATGCTGGTTTTCATGTCTTTACATGCATGTTCCCTCTTCTACTGTCCTCCTCCTCCTTCCCCTCTTCCTCCTCCTTCCCCTCTTCCTCCTCCTTCCTCTCCTCCTCTTCCTTCCCCTCTTCCTCCTCCTTCCCCTCTTCCTCCTCCTTCCTCTCCTCCTCTTCCTTCCCCTCTTCCTCCTCCTTCTCCTCTTCCTCCTCCTTCCCCTCTTCCTCCTCCTTCCCCTCTTCCTCCTCCTTCTCCTCTTCCTCCTCCTTCCCCTCTTCCTCGTCCTCTCCTTCCTCCTCCTCCTCTTCCTCAGAAGCCCTGAAGGCCAGCGTGACCTGTGATAACCCTGCATCTCATATCCCAGTCCTCCAGCTCTCCCTGGTTCAGATTCTCCTGCTCCTCCTCCTGCTCCTCCTCCCTGCTCCCCCTCCTCTCCTGGTCTGACACACCTGGCTGGGGGAGGGCAGCCCAGCTGGTGCCATCAGACACCCTCCAGCCAGGCTCAGATCAGGAAGCTCTCAGGGGGGCAGAAGGGAGGGAAGGAAAAGGCTCTGAACCAGGAGTCCCATGACTAACCTGGATGAGTCTATGGCATGCCTGCTCCCCCCCCTCCCCTGCTCCCTGCTTCTACCCCTCCCTACCTCCCTCCTGCTCTCTTCCTCCTACCCCTAACCCTCCCTCTCCCCTGCCCTCTCCCTCACTACCCCCCCCCCCCCCCCGCTCCCTCCTCCCCCTGGCTAGGGTAGTCTCAGGTCTGCTGTGTTCCTCTCTGTCTCCCCTCGTGGTCTCTGGTGATGACATTGGGACTATTAGGATCTGTCAACCAATCAAATCCAGCCATTTATCTGACCAAACTCCTGCATTTCCAATGTACTGACCTGTATTTTTATTTTTGTCCTCCCCTCCATCCCTCCTCCCCTCCCCTGTCTCCCTCCCCCAACCCAATCATTTATTTTATTTTATTTGTTTTATTTACCCCGCATTGCTTCCCTCCCACTTCCCCTTTTTGCTTCCCGTCTTCATCCGTGTGTCCCCCCTCCTCCCTCCCCTCCTCCCTCCCTCCCCTCCTCCCACCCGTTTACGCTCTGTGGCTGGACCTTAATGTTCCCCCTCGGACAAACCTCCCCTCCCTAACTGCCCCTGACTCCCCATGCTTCCTCCCCATGCTTCCTCCACCACCACAACCATTCAACGGGAAACCACGCTCCTTCGTTATGGATGATCTGTCCATCTCCGTTCTCTGCCTCCGACTCTTCTACCTCTCTTCCTGTCCTCCGCTGCTTGCTCTCTCTAAAGATGATCACGCCCCACAGTCTCTTTACTCTCTTTGGTATGTGATCGTTAGCACACTCTCTCACTCTCACTCTCTCTCACTCTCTCTATGTGATTGTTAGCACACTCTCTCTCTCACTCATTCTCTTTTCCTTTCTCACTCTCTCTCTTCCTCTCGCTCACTCTTTCTCTCTCTCTCTCTCTCTCTCTCTCTCTTTGGTATGTATTCGTCAGCTCCCTCGCTCTTTAGTTGAGTTTGAGTCCATCTAAGTTCTTTCCTTACGGGTTATCCGTGTTTTTGTTTTTTTGTGTCTCCCTCCATGTTTAGTGTCTCACAGAGATTGGGCTCACATTTTAACCATCTCCATGTACACTCACACACATGTATACATGTAGGCATTTCCTTACACATACATAGTCCTTCATCACCCCCAGACACATGCCTCACGAGAGACAGACATGTAGCGTTAGTTAGTCTCTTGATAAATCATGTGTCTTGAGGCCTCCAGTCTCTACGTGGCGTTAAGCATGAGCGCTCACACGGCGTCCAGGCCTGACTGTGTTGTGGTTGTCGTCCATCTCATTGTGTTTGTTCTGGAGGGCTGCTCGGCTTGTTCCCTCTGTTCTCTCTCCGTATTTAAGTCTGTTTCAAGGCCCTTCAGTCATTGGTTAAAATTACTATGGACATTTTTTTCATGTTTCATTTTAAACTACCTTCTCTGAAGCACTAACGTTGACTTTACACTCTCCTCCATCTCTCCTCCATCTCTCCTCCTCCATCTCTCCTCTCCACCATCCTTTTCTCAATCTCTCTGCACTTCTGATCTATTCACACCATCTCATCTGATGTATCCTCCGCTCTCTCCTTAATCTCCCCTCCTCTGCATTCTCTCACTGATCTCACTCCTCCTCCTCTCACTGATCTCTCTTCTCCTCCTCTCCCCTGCTCTCTCTCCCTAATCTCTTCCTCTTCATCGCCCCCGTTGGGTCTACCTGTCGTTATGTCTCAGGGGTGTACGGTGATGTGCAGCGCGTGAAGATCCTCTACAACAAGAAGGACAGCGCTCTCATCCAGTTAGCTGATGGGAATCAGGCCCAGCTAGGTGAGTGACAGCAGCTCTGACCAATCCCTGAGCTGCCTTGATTATCTGCAAAATTAAGGAAAGATTTTCATCCTTTACTCACTAACTCCTCTCTTTCCCAACCCCTTCTCCTCTTTTCTCTCCTCCTTCTCCCCTCCCTTTCCCCTCTTCCCCCAGCTATGAGCCACCTGAACGGTCAGAAGATGTACGGTAAGATCATCCGTGTGGCGCTGTCCAAGCACCAGACGGTGGCTCTCCCCCGGGACGGGCTGGATGACCAGGGCCTCACCAAGGACTTCAGCAACTCCCCCTTGCACCGCTTCAAGAAGCCCGGCTCCAAGAACTTCCAGAACATCTTCCCCCCCTCCTCCACGCTCCACCTCTCCAACATCCCGTAGGTCCCTCTCAGCCCTGCGCACGTTCACGTGATGGTAGATTGATGTAGGAGGAGCTGTTCTACCTGGTACTGTGTTCTACCTGGTGGTGTGTTCTACCTGGTGGTGTGTTCTGACTGGTGGTGTGTTCTGACTGGTGGTGTGTTCTGACTGGTGGTGTGTTCTGACTGGTGGTGTGTTCTACCTGGTGGTGTGTTCTGACTGGTGGTGTGTTTTACCTGGTGGTGTGTTCTGACTGGTGGTGTGTTCTGACTGGTGGTGTGTTCTACCTGGTGGTGTGTTCTGACTGGTGGTGTGTTCTGACTGGTGGTGTGTTCTACCTGGTGGTGTGTTCTACCTGGTGGTGTGTTCTACCTGGTGGTGTGTTCTACCTGGTGGTGTGTTCTGACTGGTGGTGTGTTCTGACTGGTGGTGTGTTCTGACTGGTGGTGTGTTCTTCAGGGAGGACGTGACAGAAGAAGACATCAGCCTGCTGTTCTCCAACGCTGGAGGCACGGTGAAGGCGTTCAAGTTCTTCCAGTACGTACAGCCGATCACACCCATGGAATAGATCGCTAGCTTACTTTACAGAGCACTAGCTAACTTTACAAACCACTTGCTAACTTTGCAGGACACTTGCTAGCTTTACAGACCACTCGCTAACTTTACAGACCACTCGCTAACTTTACAGACCCCTCGCTAACTTTACAGGAAACTTGCTGACTTTACAGACCACTAGCTAACTTTACAGGAAACTCACTAACTTAACAGACCACTCGCTATCTTTACAGACCACTTGCTAACTTTACAGGAAACTCGTTGACTTTACAGACCCCTCGCTGACTTTACAGGAAACTCGCTGACTTTACAGACCACTAGCTAACTTTACAGGAAACTCGCTAACTTTACAGGAAACTCGCTAACTTTACAGACCACTCGCTAACTTTACACATTACTCATGATAAAATAACACCAACTTGACAAATATATTCATAAACTTCTTCCAACTTTACAGCTGGCTTTAGTAGTGAAAACACATTTCAGATAGATCCTTCTAGTACCTCAGTGGTAGGTAATCCTCACTGCTGTTCCCCTCAGGGACCACAAGATGGCGCTGCTTCAGATGAGCACGGTGGAGGAGGCCATCCAGGGGCTTATCGATCTCCACAACTACGACATGGGATCCAACCACCACCTCAAGGTCTCCTTCTCCAAGTCCACCATCTAGATGAGGGGGAGGAGCCACACAACAGACTCCTCGCCTAACCCCGCCCCTTGTCCCACAGCCACGCCCACTTGGATTGGCCTCACCCCTAGTAGTCACCGTCTCCATGGAAACCATGGAGAGTCCCATATGCTAGGAGAAACCAGGGCATCCAGTCGTTCCTTTTTTAGACGATTGATAATTTGACTATTGTTGTTGTTGTTAGTGTAGTGTATTGATATTAAAGCTCCGCTTAGGATATGAAGAAGGAATTAACAAGTCTGTCCTCTTATGACTGCCTCTAATACCCAAGACCCCGTCCCCATCTGTGTGTTCTAGACAGGCTCCGCCCCCTCCTGTGTGTTCTAGACAGGCTCCGCCCCCTCCTGTGTGTTCTAGACAGGCTCCGCCCCCTCTGTGTGTTCTAGACAGGCTCCGCCCCCTCTGTGTTTGTATAGAAGAGGAGTTTCTTTATTTTGATTAGATTGAATCAGCAAACATGTGCCTTACTCTGAAAAATATTATCAATACTCCACTTGCGTTTTTCTCCCCAGAGATATAGGGTTAGGCACATTCTGATTGTTGTTTTTCCCCCATTATCTTCTATTTTGTACAGAACCCCCCCCCCCCCCCCCCCCCCCCCCGTTTTGGTTTCAAGTTTATTTGCATATAGTTGTTAACTCGTAGACACACACACACAGTTTAAGCTAGAATTTTTGGGGGGCTTTTGATGTTTTGACCAGTACCAGGAAGTCGTTTTAACCGCCCCCCCTCCCCCAAAACCTCTTGGGGTTGTCATGGATACGTTGGTCAAGAGGACCACATATCCCCCTCTCCTCGTTTCTATTGCATGAAGATGAACTGATACGTACAGCATGTGACGCTGATGATGATGAAGGTGAAGGTGATGATGATGAAGGTGATGACGGTGATGGTGTTTTTGTGATTGTAGAAGAGAAACTGATTCTTCTTGGGACCAAAGTTGATGTGCCTTTCATCGTCCTTTACTGCTGTGGGTGTTAAACCCGCTCTCCTCTGTTCTGTTAAAACATGTTTCAGTATCAAGCCATGTGTGAAGGAAGAAACCTCATGAGCTGAACAATCTTCTGTGATGTTGATGCTTTTACAAAAGGAAAAGGGGAAAATGTAAAAAAACAAATGTTTTTGTGCACATTTTTTATGCATCTTCAGTTAAAAGTTGTTGCCACGTTTGAGAAAAAAAAAAAAGATTTAAAAGTTTGATTTAGTTTTGATTGGACTGTGTTGGAATGATGTTCTATTTGAGTTTCAGTTTCTTCATATGAGTTGTGATCCTGCTCAGTGTGGATCGGAGAAGGCTCAATTAAACGTCCCTTTGCTACACACTGAATTCATGATGGGTGCTG
>NC_061069.1:12648416-12764418 GCF_021917145.1 Hypomesus transpacificus | reverse complement strand
TCTTGATTAGACCGTGTGTTTACCCTCCAGCACATTAGTATGTAGATTGCTATTTGGGCTGCGGTGTTGATGCTGGTGCTGTGAGACTGTATGGAAAGCAGAAATTGCTGGTGAATTAAGTGGATTGCAGCTCATTGTCATTTTGAGAGTGCTGGAAATCTCATTTCCAGCACTCTTCATTTCGCTGATATTGTTATTGCATTTCCTCTTCTGGTACGACAGAGATGGACAGAGAGGCGGACACACACACACTCACACGCACACACACTTTCCCTGACACTCTCCAACACAAATACACACACACACACAAACCCAGTATATCCATCACAGGCACACACTTTCCCCTATCTCTCTCTCTCGGAGGCACACGTGTTACACACACCGCATGCACACACACACACACGTGTGTTACACCCTCACCATGTCTTTAGGCTTGTTTACAGAGCTCTCTCTGCCTGGCCCTGGCAAGGAGGAGACGCTATCACACACACACACACCGCATCCACACACACACCTAATGCACACACACACACACACCAGCACCACCAGAAGGGGGCCTTGCACAATGAGGAACCCGTGTTGTGAAAACAACATGGATGCTGCGTATTGTTTGGGTTTGCCGTCCAGAGCTCCTCAGTATCCTGGAAACGTGGCCCTCAGCCACACTCTCTGTCTCTTTCGCTCGCTCTCTCTCTCTCTCTCTCTCTCTCTCTCTCTCTCTCTCTCTCTCTCTCTCTCTCTCTGTCTCTCTCTCACTCTCTGTCACTCGTCCATCTGCGTGGCTGACCGATGGGATGATGACTAATTGAATGAGCCGGGTAATGAAAGCCCACCTTGAGTGATGTGTGCTGTTCTCCATGCATGCATGGAACACCTGGGGCCTTTGTGGACGCGCCGTCTCACATCATCAACAAATGGAACTGAGTCTGGCCTTTCAAGAGGGGCTTCCTGAGTGGGGTCACACACCCAATGACCCAGGGGCTCTCCTTCTGTCTCTCTGCTTCTTCTCTCCTTCTGTCTCTCTCTCCCTCCCCCTCTCTCTCTCCCTCCCTCTCTCTGCTCCCTCCCTCTCTCTGCTCTCTCTCTCCCTCCCTCTCCCTCTCTGAAGACACAGATGTGTGTGTGTGTGTGTGTGGAAGCGAGGGGATAGGTTAGTTAGTCAGTTATGAGAGAGGTCAGGTCTTCCTCCTGTTTTCAAAACACCAGGAGGACCAGATGGACATGTGGAACGTTTCAGAGAGACAGGCTTGTGTGTGTGTGGGTGTGTGTGTTAAAGAGCGTATGTCTGTTAATGCGCTTCTGGGTGTGTGCAAGGCAGTACATTTCTGGATGCAAGTGCATTGCTATGTTTAAGGTTTAAATGGTGCGTGTGTGTGTCTGTCTATAAACGTGTGTTCCTTCAAACTGAATGTGTCTAGAGTATGACTGGGGTGTGGGGGGCGTTGAGACCTCACTTCATTAAGTGCAGCACTCTACAGTGCTCGCAACACGGACCATTTCATTTACTAACAGAAGGGGGGGGGGGAGAGAGATTCAATCGACTCCCCTATTAAACTTTAATGAGACAGTCCACCTAGTGCTGCAGCTTCCTGGCTGCTGCTGTTTCAGGACCAGGAAACACACAATGACTCGGCTGAAAAACCCATCTACCCCCCTCCACACCCCACCTGTCTATCTCCCAGCAACCATTAACCTCCAGCCCATGCATATATTATTTAGACCGTGGTCCAACCACTCTGTCTGAAACCTCAGGAAATGGAAGGTCTGGGTGGACCATAAGGACGGGAAAGGGAAGCGAGATGTTTTCCTCGCGGTGACTTTTGAAGCGTGAAGTGGAGACGGCGTGGTAAACAAATGTAAAGTTGGGCGAACAGCCATGATGTCAGCCAATGTTGCTAACACATACGAACGGTATTCATTCGTACCATTCACATTAACCACCCGCCATGTTGAGACCAAGATCGAACTAATGAAGATCTGTTGTTGTTTATAGTCATTACGATGCCGATAGGAAGGCTTATTTTGAAGAAAAGAAAAATCGACGTTGTCGCTACTTTGGCAGCACTGTTTAACCGGTAATCATTAATCGTTGGTGAACGGTTAATTATGGTTTGGTGCTAGCTTTGTGTCCTGGGTGATAAGGACAGTGGCTGGCACCCTCTGTCTCCTTTCGTCGCTACATCGCTGTCACTCTGAAGGCACCCGTCCTCCCGAGAGAAAGCCGATAGTAGCTATATTCTCGTTGCAGACAGTGTCGTCTAGGGAGATTTGGTGTGAATGTTTAATTTGGTTTGGGCGGTCCTGTCATCCCTCGCTAGGTTTGAGAATCTGTTGTTGTCTGTCTGACTGTGTCCGTGTGAACTGGGGAGCTCGACATCCCCAAACTGCCGTCCCTGTACAGTAGCACACAGTTCAAACCGTGACATCAGAGTTGGGAAGTAACAAAGTAGCTTAATTAAGTCTATTTTTTCTGGTATCAATACCTTTTTTGTAAAAAAAAAAAAAAAAGAAAAAGAAAAAAACTTTACTAAAAACAAGAAACTTTTCTGTTTGAGTCGGTTTCGAAAAGGATTTCAGGACCCTGGTTTCTGTATAGCTAGCTTGGAATGCTACATGCTAGTTAGTATAGGCCTACATGGCCGGGTAGCTGGGTCTAGGGTAGCTAACTAACCTGGGCCTCGTCCAACCTCCAACCTCCCACCTCAACACTGAGATTGACAGGTTTGCCACCCCGTGCCCCTCCCCAGTGGAGCCCCCTCGAACCAAATGCCACGTTGCCATGGCAACGTGAGGCAACAGCGGCGAACTCATTTTCATACTGATGAGGCGGCCGGTTGCTGCAGAGGCAAAACCCTCCTCAGGTGGCAGAATTAAATTTTAATGACCCAGTGTCTGGTTCTGCTCTCCTTTCCCTTTCTCTATCTCTTTCTCTCTATCTCTTTCTCTCTCTATCCCTTTCTCTCTCTATCTCTTTCTCTCTCTACCCCTTTCTCTCTCTATCCCTTTCTCTCTCTATCTCTTTCTCTCTCTTTCTCTCTCTATCCCTTTCTCTCTCTATCCCTTTCTCTCTCTTTCTCTCTCCTCTCCCTTTCTCTCTCTATCTCTTTCTCTCTATCCATTTCTCTCTCTATCTCTTTCTCTCTCCCTTTCTCTCTCTATCTCTTTCTTTCTCTATCCCTTTCCCTTTTTCTCCCACTCTTTCTTCCTCTCTCCATTTCCCCTGTCATCCTCTCTGTCTCACCTCCCTCTTTATTACCTCCCCATTTCCTCCTTTCTTACCCCCCTCCCCTGGAGCTCAAGTGGACAGACAGACATGATCACACGCCTCAGACCCAGGGTCTGTAGACAAGGTCCTGGAGGTAGTACTGGGCCTGCCTGGTGCTCTGGTCCTGGAGGTAGTACTGGGCCTGCCTGGTGCTCTGGTCCTGGAGGTAGTACTGGGGCCTGCCTGGTGCTCTGGTCCTGGAGGTAGTACTGGGCCAGCCTGGTGTTCTGGTCCTGGAGGTAGTACTGGTCCAGCCTGGTGTTCTGGTCCTGGAGGTATTACTGGGCCAGCCTGGTGTTCTGGTCCTGGAGGGTTCAGCCATGAGCAGTAGACCAGCACATGCCAGGTCTGCGTGGCCTTTCTATCAGGTTAGCGGCAGATGCTAATGCGCTATTATATGGAGGAGACTGTCCAACCGGTTAGGATTATGACGTTTTGTCTTTGCAGTGTGCGTACGTGTGTCTGTGTGTGTGTGTGTGTCTGTGTGTGTGTTCCTGTAAGAGGCCAGGAACCTAGTTTTACTGTAAATTGAATAACAATGAAATAATCTTGATGCGTTTGTCTGTCTGGTTTCCAGGAGGAGGTGGAGGGACGGGAAGAAGAGAACGGACGCATCGAACCGATTGGCCGAGCTGACTCCTGTATAGACCACACCCCCGTGAGGTCACTAGAGTAAGTTGTCCAATCGCAAGCTGTCCTCCCTGCCTTGGAAGTCTCTTCTAACCGTCATGTCTTAACCCTAATGGTGTCTGATCAACTTAACTGTACTATTCCCATTTTATTAAATAGTATTTTTTCCAGGTATAATTATAATTATTTTTTCAGATATTCGACATTTCATTTTGCGAAACAACTTTTTTTTCACAGGTATCTAGGGAGACCTTCAGTTTTGTGTTCAGTGTTTGAATGAATTTGTAAGAAATGTTTGTTGATCCAGTAGATGTCATTCAATGCAGGTTTGGAGAAAATCTGTCTTAAAACCACTGTTCATTGCTTAAATGTGATTGGTGGAACTGAACTACACAAGTCTCTCTATTGGTAACCATCTCACTGACTTGGTTTATGTCCATGGTGATAGTAACCTTGGTGATTTTAATGTACAACACTTTGAGCTGCATTCTTTGTATATACAATTGTGCATCTTAAATAGCATTTGTAGTATTCGTATTATTATCAATAGACCTATAATTTTGATTTTCCCTATCTCTCCTGCATGCTTTCAGTCTTTTATGCAGGTACAGTATTTTAAATAATATAATTCCTGCTTTGTGTGGATGGCTTTCTTATACACATAATTGTCCAAATAAGCATAATTATCCTAACAAAAGAGCAAATTATATCTATTTATCATATTCATATCAGAGTGGATATTATGACAAAGGTAGAAGTCGCAATAAGAGCAGAGATACTGAAGTATAGAACCTATGTGTAGAGATGCCTTGTAATTGGCCGGGATCAGGATTCCATTCTAGAATGTGAAGCCCTGTGTTCCAAGCTGCTGTTTCCCCTGGCGACCCTCTGAGAATCCTGACACATCCGTTAGGGATGTCTTCAGAAGCTGCAGCACATGCCAATCCCTGGCCTTTCCTTCTCATAACACACACACACCGAACACACACACACACGTGTTTTATTCATTCCTCCTTTCTCTATTTGTTGTTATTCCCCCCTCCCTCCTTCTCTCCCTCTTTCCTCCTCTTCTCATTTCCTGTTGTTTTGATCCCCCCGTGCGTCCACCCTCTCACCTCCTCTCCATCCCTCACTGTCTCCCAGTGACATGGTGAAGCTGGTGGAAGTGTCCAACGACGGTGGGCCCCTGGGGATCCACGTAGTGCCTTTCAGTGCCAGGGACCGCAGGTAACGCCCCACTGCTACTGCTGGGGGGAGGGGGGGGGGGGCAGGGCAGGGAGAGGAGGAAGAAGAGGGGGGGCAAAGGGAAGGAGATGGGAATGGGGGGAGGGGGAGGAGAGGAGGAGTGAGTGGGATAAGGAGTTGGGATCGCTGGTAAAGCCCCTTTGCTCACACTGTGAAACTCTTGATAGGTGGATGGGGAGGAGGAGGGAGGAGGGGGGAGGAGGAGGGAGGGAGGATGGCAGGGGGCAAGGAGGGAGAGAGCAGGTATAGCCCTCACCACCGGCCCCTCATGCTGTGTATGCTCTGATACTGAGGGGGAGGGAGAGAGGGAGGGGAGGGGGGAGGAGGTGGGGGGGCTGTCCGTGGGACACGCGTACACACACACTTTGTGTCCTCTACTCATGTGCCAAAGTAGCGTCTACACACACACACACACACACACACACCCCCCTCCCCACTTACTCACAGACATACCACAGCCCATACATGTGGAGTTTGTGTTCACATCATGAAGCCATTTGCCACTTTACAGTGATCAATCATGGTCGCTTAGTGTTTGCAGGTGACTGTTGTTTTTCTCCATGGTTGCTGTCTTCAGTGGTTTATATGATGAAGACCTTCTACTGAACAGTTGTACCACATTCTCCCAGTGTGAAGAGGTGGGAGGGAGGGCGTTTCAGACTTATCCAGAATCAGGCTTTACGGAATGTTTACACAGGTCGCGTTAAAGGGATAACCTGCTCAAGAATGTGGCCTGTTTTTGAGATTTGTGTATACTTCAAAATGTGTGGTCGTATGGGTTGGATAAGTCTGTTCCAGTTGTCGACATGGCAAAAACCCAGAGCCGACACTGCTTGAATCACACTTTTCTCTTGTTAGTGGATCTCTTAAAACAGATCTTCTTTCTCATGACACTAGGTCACGTATGAGAATTGCTGTTTTTCATCGTTTTGTAAAACGTCAGTTTGTCTGGCAGACGTCGAGAGTCGAAGAACCAAATCTTATCACGGTTTTCTGCCTGCCAACTTAATCAAAGTAAAAGCACATTCATAAAGCCCTTTTCTTTTATTGAGGAAATGTCATGGGCAAATGTTATCGCAAGATTAAAATGCAGAACTTATTTATCATTGGGAAAAGCTCTCATAAAGGATTGCATTGTGTTACATCTCATCGGAAGCAATCAGGGAGTTAGTCGGTGAACTTTCGCTGTGCTCTCGAACTTTTGGGTCTTTGCATTCATGTGAGCTGTAAGCCCTTGAGTTCAGCTGGGGCCTCGTGGAGGAAGTCACAGAGAAGCTTATCATCTGCATGCACTACATCTCCCCAGGTCTGAAACTTTAAGACTGCAAGCTGTGGCCATTTTGTAAATGGCTGTATGGTATCAGCAATCAATATGATATATATTTGAAGTGTGGTTTTAGAAAGGATACGGCATATCCTCGTTGTTTCGTGAGCCTAGTGCAACGATCGAATGCAGTCATGGCTCTTATGTTTTAGTTTTTAGTTTTTTCTCTCTTTTAGCACATTAGTCCATGGCATTTGGGTGTTTTCCTATCGTATGTGAACCTAAAATATGCAATATGTAGGTTCAAATAGTAAAACAAATGCAAAATAGTTTCCCATCATAAAGGTAAATTGGAGGGGAAATCTGAGACTGAGTTACTAAGAGTTTTGACCCCTCTCCCTACCTGTGCTGTAGAGTCGCATGTTAGTGCAGCAGCATACTAGATGGTACATCAGTATGGTAGGCCTTCCTGGTCTAATCTGGATGTTCAGGTGGAGTCAGCAGTCAGATGGTGTGTGTGTGTGTGTGTGTGTGTGTGTGTGAGGGGCCTCAGTGTGGACGGCCTAAGCAGGTTTACCATGGAGATTACTTCCAGCACCAGTCACAGTTGACAAGTCTGCAGCCCTGAATGTGACAGAGCAGCACTTTTCCCAAATCCTCCCACTCTGTTACTGTGTGTGTGTGTGTGTGTGTGCGTTTGTGTGTGTTTGGCATGCATAAGGAGGTGAGCCGGAGGGGGTGGAGTAGTAGGTGAGGGGGATGGAATGGTAGAACACCTGCAGAAGAAGAAGAAGAACAATAACAACATCACCCACTTCCTCGTACGAGCGTGTGGGACGAGGGGTTTAATAGGCTGGCAGACGTGAGCACCTTTCACATCTCCCAGTATGAGTGGAAACCTTTCTGGCTGTGATGGTTTACTGGCGAACACACAGGCTGGCGTGCGTTCCAGCTGTTGTTTTCATCGGAGTGGTCGAGGGTGGATGGAGAATGATCTAAGTCTCTCGTTTTTTTGGCGTGTGGTTTGGCGTCTTTAGCGTCGCTAATGTAACTTCTGCTAATGTTGCTGTTAGCCTGCCTACTCTCTGGTTTTACCATGATTTATAAAGTGTACCCCCCCTGCCACACACACACAGACACACAGACACTCAAACTCATGTCAAATGCAAAAATAATAATTGATAAAACACAACGTACGTATACAACATCAATCCAATAGCTGAACATAAGGCACAGTAGACAGATTGCAAAATCTGCGACAGGAAAATAGTCATAAAAAATGTAAACAATGACTTAAAACATTATAACCCTTCCTCCCCCCCCTCCCACGGTGTTGTGGTTGTTCCAGGACTCTGGGGCTGTTGGTTAAGCGCCTGGAGCATGGGGGCAAGGCTGAGCAGCTGGGCCTGTTCCACGAGAACGACTGCATCGTCCGCATCAACAACGGAGACCTGCGCAACATCCGCTTCGAACAGTAAGCCGTCTTACTGGAGGGGCCCCATGCTCCGCCCCCCTCACCTCCTCCTCCCATCCTCGCCCCCGACCTCCGCCCCCTCTCTCTTCCTCTCCTCTTTAGGCTAGTAGTCTCTCTGCCTCTGCCTTTCTTTGCCTCCTCGTCTCGTCTCCATGCCCTGGCATACCTCAGCCGTCTGCATCGAACGCATGATGCTCTGCTGCTGTTAGCCGCCATGCTAACCCTTCCCATGTATTGTAGGTATGCTGCGTTAGCCGCCACGCTAACCCTCCTCGTGTATTTGTGTTTGCCTGTTAGACTCTTGGCTGCTTCTTCTTTCTTAGCTTAGCTCTCTGGTGTAACGCGACTCTAACCCTGCTTCTCTCCTCTCTATGACCAGAGACATCCACTCACCCCCCCTCCCTCTCTCTTCCAGATAAACGCATACCTATTGTGTCCTAAAATACTCCATAGCTTCTGCTTTTCAGCTCTCCTCTCGCTTGCTGTCTCTCATCCTCCTCTTCCCTTCCCTCTCTCTCTCCAGTCCCTTCAACCAGAACCCTAACAGCTTCTTGCTCCCCTACCTCCCCTCCTCCTCTGTAGGAGCTGTAAGCAGCATGCAAGGCTACCTCATCCTACTCTTCTCCTCCTCCTCCTCCTCCTCTCTGTAGGAGCTGTATACAGGGTGCTTGTGTTCTTGCAGGCATGTAGGTGCAGCAGTTTCACCTCAGCAGGTTCCCAGTCTGCAGAACCCGCTGGGGCGTCTGATGAAGCTGCTGCACCTACATGCTGCATGTCAGCACAAACACGCTGGTGCTCATGCAATATTCAAATGAAGAGGTGCTGTTTGTTGTACAAGCACACACACACACACACACACACAGGTACATGTACAACATGCAGATAGAACAAAATATTATCAGCATGCATCTCGTGTACAATGTACACTATCTGGATGTCTGGAATGTCAAGTATCGTTCCAGTTCTGTGATTTAATCTCAGCCCCGGTTACTTTATACAGCGTTCCCCTCGATTCAGACGGGGAAAATCTAGAAGTAGGCCGTATCGTCAAAGAAGCCTTGGATTTATTCAGCAAGTGATGGGGATGCGGGCGTTTCTGCCTATCCTGTGTGCAAACCCATCTGCAGTATATTTATATTTCCCCCGTAGCCTGGGACTGAGGATAGATTACACCTAGCCTGCCCCTCCATCTCGCCTGGAACTGTAAAGGAGCCGGGTTGAGAACTGAATCTAACCTTCAGGGGAATGTTATCTCTGGCTGGCAACGTCAGGGAATAGCGACAGAGAGGGAGAGAAAGAGAGAGAGGGAGACAGAGAAAGAGAGGGGGGGGGGGGCTCCCTCTCTCTCTCCCTCCCTCAGAGACAGAGAGAGAGGGAGAGAGAAACAGAGAGAGAGGGAGAGCAAGGGAGAAAGAGAGAGAAGGAGACAGACAGAGAGGGAGAGAGAGAGCAAGGGAGACAGGGAGACAGGGAGAGAGGGAGAGTTCCGGAATTCTGTGTTGTCTCTTCAGCTGTTGGGGAGGATTGGACGTGTTCGAACGACCAAGTCAACTTTATTGTAACAGGTGCTGCTAACAAGCCTCACGCTTCAGCAAGTTGACAACCAGTAGAGATTTCTATTCCACATTCCACATACTGTACTGTACCTCATAGTTAAGGGGTTTTAAAAGGATTTTCTCCAATCCTCCTATAGTGTAGAGAAGGCTTCTGTAGCCATTAGAAGGATGATGTGTTTAAACTGTCAAGCCTGCTCTAAAGCTGGCCCATTGTTACTCTAAGAGTCCATTATTGTTGTAAAGCGTAGGTGGGTGAATGTGTGTGTGTGTGTGTGTTCTCACAGGTATTTGTATGTGTGTGTTTTTGGTGTGTACATGTGTTAGTGGGTGTTTTTGTCTGTGTCTTTGTGCGCCTACAGTACTTGTCTGTGTGTTAGTGTGTGTGTGTTTTGTGTATGTGGTGTTCACTAAGCCTGTTCTCACGCCTCTACTCCTCCCCTTCCCTCTGCCCCCGCTCTCCCCTCTACCCCACCCCTCTCCCCTGTACTCCTCCCTCCCCCTCCCTTCCCTCCCTCCTCCCCCTCCAGAGCCCAGAACATGTTCCGCCAGGCGATGCGTTCCCCCGTCATCATGTTCCACGTTGTGCCCTCCCCCATGAAGAACCACTACGAGCAGCTGTCCCAGACCGAGCGCCCCCCGCACCCCCCCTCCTCCTCCGGACGCTTCAGCCCCGAGTCCCTGGCCAGCGAGCGGGCCGGGGGCACCCCCGCCTCCAGCCTGGACCACACCCCCCAGAGGATATCCCGCCATGGGCCCCCCCTGACCCCCAACGCCCAGTCCCCCCCGCCGCCCTCCATGGGCAAGCCGCCCACAGGCCACGCCCCCTCGCCGCAGAAGATCCTAAGCTCCACCCCCACCGGAGGGTACGCGAAGAAGGTCGGGCGGAGGCTGAACATTCAGCTGAAGAAAGGTTGGTGGTTTGGTTCCTACCTGGGGGGGGAGGAGGGGAGGGGGGAGGGGGAGGAGGTGGTGTCTTGAGGCTGTCCTTGGGTTCATCTGGGGTTCTGCAAATACATTTTCAAATTGCTTTTGGGGTGCTAAATTCATCTCACGAGAGTGGACCACTCTGGAAACGCTAGTCAAATGAACACTCCTGGTGTCTAATGAACACTGACACGTTAGCTGTGTGGGGTGGACAGACTGGGTTTAGACCTGGTAGTCAGGAAGAGCCCAGAGTCACAGAACCCTGGAGACGGAAGCCGGGCACGTATTCTAGAACCATCTCTTGATCTGAGTTCTGGGTTCTGTAGGTTTGTCTGGGTGTTTCCTCTGTGTGTCTTCATCTCATCTGCCCATATTTCATGGCAGTCCAGTTTAAACAGCCTTTTTAGATCTAAATGTTAGCGAGCTTATGTCTTCAAGTCCAATAAATAAATGATTGTTTTGGTCTTGATGCTGGAAAGAGGCGTGTTTGGTATGAGATATTAAAGGAGGGCTTGTTTGTGTTTATAACGCACACACATAAACACAAATACCCAACACACACGCACACAGACACACACACACACAGACACACACTAACACACACAGTGAGGTAGGTCTCAGGAGTGCTTCTGTGACTGACAGCGGTGGAGATGGTTGGCATAGGCTCCGTGCCAACCCCACACCAGGTGTGTGTGTGTGTGTGTGTGTGTGCCAGTCCATCTCCACAGGGACCAGAGGGCTTGTTGCTAAGCAGCGGCTGCTCCTGGATCCAGCCAGTGTGTTCTGCTGTGTGTGTGAGGTGTGATGTTGGTCTGTAAACCAGGGTTCTGCTGTGTGTGTGAGGTGTGATGTTGGTCTGTAAACCAGGGTTCTGCTGTGTGTGTGAGGTGTGATGTTGGTCTGTAAACCAGGGTTCTGCTGTGTGTGAGGCGTGATGTTGGTCTGTAAACCAGGGTTCTGCTGTGTGTGAGGTGTGATGTTGGTCTGTAAACCAGGGTTCTGCTGTGTGTGTGAGGTGTGATGTTGGTCTGTAAACCAGGGTTCTGCTGTGTGTGTGAGGTGTGATGTTGGTCTGTAAACCAGGGTTCTGCTGTGTGTGAGGCGTGATGTTGGTCTGTAAACCAGGGTTCTGGTGTGTGTGAGGTGTGATGTTGGTCTGTAAACCAGGGTTCTGCTGTGTGTGAGGCGTGATGTTGGTCTGTAAACCAGGGTTCTGGTGTGTGTGAGGTGTGATGTTGGTCTGTAAACCAGGATTCTGGTGTGTGTGTGAGGTGTGATGTTGGTCTGTAAACCAGGGTTCTGGTGTGTGTGAGGTTTGATGTTGGTCTGGTATGACATGACTGGGATATGGGCCGTGTATTCATGGATGTCCTAGGCATGGAGCCCCTAACTCCAGCACTCAGACACACAGTTTCACGCTCCTTATCTATTAGTTTGCTGTTGTTGGACGGGCTAACGAGAACTATAACTAGATATAGGCTAGTTTTAAGAATCGGTATACAGCACAACAATAACTACACGGCTATCGTTGGAATCACTTTCGAAACTTTTTTCCCCCCATAATCTTTTTCTTAACCCATGTATTTCAAAAGGCAGACGACATTGCGGAGATTCTAACCACCGAGGTTGGTGCTGTGGTTGTGGAAATACAGGTCTTGTTATAGTTCTCGTTATCGTCCTTGGTGTGAACAGGCCTTAATGGACCTTGCTTCAGGGAGAGATCAACACAGGGCTTGTTTAGGTATCGACACAGACAGTTAAATCTCCACGGTAACCCCGAAGGGGCGACCCCTGAAACAGATTAATCTGTAGACGGTGGGTGCGGCTGTTTTTTTGTTGTTGTGTTGGTGTGAATTTCATAGTTTTTTAATTCAATCGCTACTAAAGGCTTTTTCTGGAAGTGTTTCAGTCCGTGTGAGGATCAAATAAAGGAGAAATGAAAGTAAAAGAAATGAACGTAAATGTAAAAAAAGATCGCCTCAGACAAGTCAATTATCTAACTTCAGTGAAGGATCATCTCTTGAACCACTCGGTAGTTTAAATCCTGCATGTCCGGGATATAACCCCCAGGGGATTAAACCCAATCTGTTAGTAATCTAAATCCTCATTGTAGCAGAGTAGACAGGTATGTATCAATCAAGCTAATGGAAGTCCTAACGATCTCTGACTCCATTTGAAACTCTGGAACACTCAGCCTACCAGGAAGTGTAACGCACACCTCTCTCTGGGAGGCCGGCTGATTGGCTGAGGAAGGATTTGGAGGGACCTGAGTGGGAGGGGTTTAGCGTTCTGCTCGTGTTTCAGTCCACTGTTCTGTTCTCACTGCCAGACCAGGGGATTAGATACCCTGTATGTTCTGCTTCTTGATCTGACTGTGTCTGTGTGTGTGTCCCAACACACTGTCTCTCCCCTCCTTTCACCCCCTCCCTTTCATCCTCTCCTCCTCCCCCAGGTCCTGAGGGTCTGGGGTTCAGCATCACCTCTCGTGACGTGCCCATCGGAGGCTCCGCCCCCATCTACGTGAAGAACATCCTGCCCCACGGGGCAGCCATCCAAGATGGCCGCCTCAAGGCTGGAGACCGTCTGCTAGAGGCAAGCACACCGACCCCCACTGACTCTAACCCTGTCTCACCTGTCTGACTCTAACCCTGTCTCACATTTCTGACTCAAACACTGTCTCACCTGTCTGACTCTAACCCTGTCTGACTTTAACTTGTCTGACTCTAACCCTGTCTCACCTGTCTGACTCTAACCCTGTCTCACTTGTCTGACTCTGAAACTGTCTCACCTGTCTGATTCTAATCTTGTCTGACTCTAACTTGTCTGACCTGTCTGACTCTAACCCTGTCTCACCTGTCTGACTCTAACCCTGTCTCACCTGTCTGACTCTAACCCTGTCTGACTCTAACTTTGTTTCACCTGCCTGACTCTAACCCTGTCTGACTCTAACCCTGTCTGACTCTAACCCTGTCTCACCTGTCTGACTCTAAACCTGTCTCACGTGTCTCCAGGTGAACGGGGTGGACCTGACTGGGAGGACGCAGGAGGAGGCGGTGGCTCAGCTCCGGGCCACGCCCATGGGCGGGGCGGTGGGACTGGTCATCCTGCGCCAGGAGGAGGCCTTCATGCCTCGTGAAGTGGTGTGTGTGTGTGTGTTAATAATACTTTTCCATTCTCCCTGTGTGCTCTAATCCTCCTCTCATCCCAGTGTATCCATACAAAGTTTCATGACTGGACTAACACGCAGGGCTGTGTATGTGTGCGTGTGTCTGTCTGTGTGCTTGTGTGTCTGTGTGCGCGTGCGTGTGTGTGTGTGTGTGCGTGCGTGTCTCCACGGTGGGCCAATCACGCAGCAGATTGATGTTTAGCCTCCAGGTCTGACTTCCTCTTTAGGATCCTGCTTCAACATTCCTCTCTGGAAATTATTTTTCTTGTGTTCTTTCTGCCTTTCTCTGTCTCACACATTTTCTCTCTCTTCCTCTCTCTCTCTTTCTTTCTTTCTTTCTTACTTTCTTTCTTTCTTTCTTTCTTTCCCACACTCTTTCTTGCTGTTTTTCTCTCTTGCTCTAACTCTGTCTCCCCTCTCACTCTCTCAGTATGTCCCTCCACTCCCCTCTTCACTCCCTCCCACTTTGTTCCTCCCTCTCTCTCCTTCTCCTCTCTTGATTGGCTAGATTGATGTATGGCAGAATGAGCAGGTGCTGGGCAGGTAGGACCAAAGTGAAAACCACAGTCCTGTAGAATATCAATCACCTCCCGCACATTCCGCAGTCCTGCGTGTGTGTGTGTGTGTGTTGTTAGGAATGCCGTTAGAACAGCACTGAGAATGCAGAAGTCCATCCATCATGTGTGTTTATCACCTATCCAGATGTTTCTGTGGAAGATGTCTGGTAGAGGATTTCTTCTCCGTCGCTTAGCTCAGGTTTCATGAGGCTCGATGAGCATTTTTTAATTTAGTCTGCTTACATTTTGTTTTACATTTTGCATTACTTTAATGAACATCTGGGAGAAACTAACTTGCTGGCTAATTGACAGTTATAATGTGGTTGAGTAATGTCACGGTGTTTCACCAGCATACGATGCCTGACAAGGCAGAATGTATGACAGGCCGAAGGTGTTTATGAAAATGGAGTAAATGACTGATGCTGTTAGTGACCTCTAAATCACACACACACACACACACACACACACACACACACAGCAGGGACTCCAGCATCTCAAGACAGTCAGCCACGGCGTTTAAACACCCCTGCTATCGAACGTTTTACTGAGTAATAGCGACAGGCTGCACTTAAATCTCCCCCCCGGTTGTCATAAAGATAGACCGCCCCACACCCCCAAAAGAAGCTGAACCATTAGTACGTCCCAGCCCCGCTACCATCGACCGATCTTAATCAAACCGGCTCATCTGATTGGTGAGGGGCATTGCTACGGGGAGGAAGCTGACGTGTGATTGGTCGGGCTGACACTCAGGGGCCCAGTTAGATGTGGTAGATGTTTACGAGACGCTTCCTGATCGATAACGCATCTTTAGATTAAAGTAGAGACTCTGGTCCAGATTAGTGACAGGTCTGGGATGGTTTGGTGTGTTTTAATGAACTGTCATTCAGTTCCAAGTTAGGATTTATTCCCCTCTAGCTGTAACAAATGCCAGGAGACAGCTTAACGGCGGTATCGGCCGAGCAGTGATCTAGCGAAGGCATTGTCATGGGATACCCGGGCTTTAAGGTGGATATTGACTATGGTTGTAAGCTAATTAGAAGTGGGTGGTTTGCGGGTTAGAGGTACCATTTCCTTAGCATGTTCTTGGCTCTCGGGAGATCCTCCATTTGTGTTTCCCAGACGGAATACGCACGCGCTCGAGCGTTCCGTTCGGGAAGTTTCCGCGTTGTTTCGATCCGCGCGCCGTGCGTTTGTAGGTTGGAACCCCTCCGCTGCATCCCCTGCTCATCCTGACCAGCAGGGTCGTAGATCCTCCTGCTCGCTCACACTACAGAGAGTCCTGGTCTCCAGTCTACACTCATGTGCCATGCTGACAGGATCACATTGAACTGTTTTCTTCTGTTTACTAATTTTCCGTTCTTCTATCCCTTCCTCCTCCAGACCACAGAGCCCGTGATGCAAAGCCCGGGAGATACAGTAAGACTCCGCCCACTGAACTGAACACCTGTTACCTGTGCTCCACCCACTGAACTGAACACCTGTTACCTGTGCTCCGCCCACTGAACTGAACACCTGTTACCCGTGCTCTGCCCATTGAACACCTGTTACCTGTGTTCTGCCTATTGAACACCTGTTACCTGTGCTCCGCCCACTGAACTGAACACCTGTTACCTGTGCTCCGCCCATTGAACACCTGTTACCTGTGCTCCACCCACTGAACTGAACACCTGTTACCTGTGCTCCGCCCATTGAACACCTGTTACCTGTGCTCCGCTCTCTGGGCCCATACCCACCTCACCCCCGCTCACCACACACCTGCCCTACCACCACCACCACCACCACCCCTGCTTTCAACTAGCATCCTGGCTCCTGATGCATGCTGGGAGCCAGATTGCCCTGTCTCTGTTGATCTGGCTGTGGTTACCAGTGGGTAAACAGTAGCCCTATATGGGTGTAGCCCTATTGCGAAACCCTTAGCTATTCATCTAGCGTGCGTAAACACTGAGGTCCATGTGTGGACTGCTAGCAAGTAAATGTCATTAGCTTGAATGTGCCATAAGGTAGTGGATTGGCTGCCAGGGCCTTGAAAGGCCTTCCCTGATTGAGTAACGGGGTTATTCTGCCACGGTTTCAGTAACATGGGGAACTTTAGCCAGACTTTTCAATGTCTCTTGAACAGAAGGCAGTTTAAATGTCAATTTGTCTCTATTCAAAACATCACAAAGGTTCATTTACTTACATTAACTGACCAATGAGGAGTGACACCCTATATCTGTGTTTGTGGGAAGAACTGGGGCTGCTTGTACACCAGCATGAACTGCACCCATTAGACTCTAACCATGTCCGTCAACCATCGCAATGCTTAATTGGCCGGTTAATTTCAGCCCGGGTGGATATTTGCTGGCTGCATGCATGCTTCCCTAACAGGGGACACCGTGGTGCATTGTGGGTAATGGAGTTTGTTATAATGATCCCAGCTGGCATGTCCACTCTGAATGCCTCCATCAGCCCAGCAGCAGCTAAATATAGAAGGATGAGGGGTGCTTCATGGTGGTCCTGTTCTCCAGGAAAATATCCATCACTTCAGTTTCCTAACTGTTGTTGGTAGAATCTTTCCCTCCGGGAAAGGAGTGTTAGATTTGTATTCTCGCCCCCACCTCCCCCCCTGTCTTTTCCCCTTTTATTTTAGGCTTTTTTCGAACGTTTACTGAAGTTGAATGAGATGCTTTAACGACAAACGGAATCCAAAAAATACACCTTGGATATTACGCAATCTCTCCTCTGTTTTTCCTCTTTTCTTCTCTCTTTTCTTTTACTCTCCCAGTGAATCTTTTATTTTCTTTTTCCCGGCATATTGTCCCTCTATCCCATAATTGGCTCAATTATAGCCAGCAGATGTTCCCTCTTGTTAGGAGCCTTGTTCCAAACAACTCCTCAACACAAGTGCACTTCTCTCCTCGGCAGGGAGGGTGCCAGGCTGTGAAGCTGGAGCACAGACTGGAGCACAGACTGGAGCACAGACTGGAGCACAGGCTGGGGTATAGATGTTATATACAGGCTGGGGTATAGATGTTATATACAGGCTGGGGTATAGATGCTATATACAGACTGGGGTATAGATGCTATATACAGACTGGGGTATAGATGCTATATACAGACTGGGGTATAGATGTTATATACAGACTGGGGTATAGATGCTATATACAGACTGGGGTATAGATGCTATATACGGGCTGGGATACAGGTTCTATAATTCTATAGGTAGGGATCGAGAGAGGGATAGAGGGATGATGGGGATGGAGAGATAGAGGGATAACAGGGAGAGGGCCAGAGAGAGAGAGAGGGAGAGATGGAGGGAGAGGGCCTGACAGAGAGAGAGAAAGAGAGGGATAACAGGGAAAGGGCCTGACAGAGAGAGGGATGGAGGGAGAGAGAGATAAATCTGGAGTGATCTATTCTATTGACTAAAGGGAGCAGATGAGTTGCACTCCAACAGTTTGAACAGAAAGCCGAGCACTATCACTATGCAGTTGTAATGACACACAAGGGTGCTGATGCTTGTTCAGTGTTGGCATGTTGGCATGTTATGTTGGTCACAATGGGCAGGGGGGAGGGAGGGGTGGGGTAGTGAGGGGGAGAGGGGAGAGGGGATGAATTCTGTTTGTTTTATGCTGAGGCAAGAGTTTGGTTGGGAAGTGTGTGAGGGTGTGTGTGGGGGAGCCTGGGAGATGTTTTGGGTGTGTGGAGGGGGGGGGGAGTTGGGCTGGTGGAGAGGGGGGGGGGGGGCTACTAGGATAGGTAGAGGCTTTGGGGGAGGATTTGGTGGGTAGAGGGATGGAGGGGTCTGTTCTGGTGGGTAGAGTGATGGAGGGGGTCTGTTCTGGTGGGTAGAGGGATGGAGGGGTCTGTTCTGGTGGGTAGAGTGATGGAGGGGGTCTGTTCTGGTGGGTAGAGGGATGGAGGGGGTCTGTTCTGGTGGGTAGAGGGATGGAGGGGGTCTGTTCTGGTGGGTAGAGGGATGGAGGGGGTCTGTTCTGGTGGGTAGAGGGATGGAGGGGGTCTGTTCTGGTGGGTAGAGGGATGGAGGGGGTCTGTTCTGATGGGTAGAGGGATGGAGGGGGTCTGTTCTGGTGGGTAGAGGGATGGAGGGGGTCTGTTCTGGTGGGTAGAGGGATGGAGGGGGTCTGTTCTGGTGGGTAGAGGGATGGAGGGGGTCTGTTCTGGTGGGTAGAGGGATGGAGGGGGTCTTTACGGGGGGTTTAACCGGTGGTCTGACTGTTCCTCTTCAGCTTGCAGGTCTGAGGAGGGCGGGGTCGACGAGGAGCGCCCCCTGGCTGTCTGAGGTAACCCCTCTCCCATGCAGGGACACCTGCGGTATGACATCACTGGGCTGCAACCAATCAAGATCAAGCACAGCTGTGACGCTTGTCAGACCATAGAAAAATATGAAAGAAGCTGGGTCATGGTTAGGCCTGGTGTTAGGGCTAGGGTTAGGGTTAGACCTGGTGTTAAGGCTAGGGTTAGGGTTAGACCTGGTGTTAAGGCTAGGGTTAGGGTTAGGCCTGGTGTTAGGACTAGGGTTAGGGTTAGGCCTGGTGTTAGGACTAGGGTTAGACCTGGTGTTAGGGCTAGGGTTAGGCCTGGTGTTAGGGTTGGGGCTGTGGCCATTTCTGAGGTTGGGGTTAAGGATTGGGCCTGGGGTTAGGGCTAGTTCCATGGCATTTAATAAGTGCAATACCTGCAATACATGTGTCACTTAAGTTTAACACACACACACTTTGGTTTTAGGTCCCTTTTGTAGCCCCTGCAGAGCAGAGCTCCACAGGCTGTGCCAGTCGTTTCATCCCCAGCTGGGTTGGTCCAGTTTGAGACGCAGGAACTTCCTGTTTCTCTGTTCAGTCCATCAGTCTCACTGAGGCTGGCACCTTCACACCAGTTAAAACTGAAAAGCCATCAGCAGCACTAGTTACAGCAGTAACATCTTGCCAAACCCTCCCCCCTCCAACCCCCCTCCACCCCCCCATCCATCCACGCACACAGTCCACTCCACCACACTAACGCATAACGGATTGCGTAGCGACCGCGCTAAGCTAACTTCAGCACAATGAGTAATTGTGGCGGCCATGCTACGCGCGCTGTGCTATTCCTGGGTCCCCGTGCAGCTGCGAGGCAGCATTCATGTCTCTGAACACAGCCATGTATGAGTCAATCAGAGGGGCTATTCTCCTGCCCAGAACAAGCTCTTCTGGTTTAATTAAAGCCATGTTTCAAGCTGCCACCTGTTCCCCATGCTAGCACAGAGCCTGGGAGCAGATGCTGGGGATGGCTGAACATGGACTGTAAACACTGAAGGATGGATGGATGGGGAGGAAGGGATGGATAGATGGATGGATGGATGGATGGGGATGTAGGGAGAGGGGGAGGAAGAGAGGGAGGGATGGATGGGGATGTAGGGAGAGGGGTCTAGAAGGTAAGGATGTGTTTCTGTGCGGGCGTGTAAGTAAATCTGTAAGATGCACCGCGTACTGTACACAGTTAGGTACATTAAAAGTGGTTTAATATTCAGAACATATGTTCTTAACCGCTGAGGTAACATTGCCTGCAGTATCCACATCACTAAACTGTGGTTGCTGCCATGCAAACCTATGAAGCTTAATCACTGAGTTACTATGAGTTACTGTTGCCGCCGGTCACACACCCTTCAGTCATTGCCTTAGAGTACAATAGGGCCTGACTGACTTCACACTGTGTGTGTGTGCGAGGCTGTGCAGGTGTGTGTGTGCGCTTCATTCTGTGCCCTCTCTCTCTCTCTCTGTCTTTCTCTCTCTCTCTCTGTTTTTGTCCAGAGTTCTGTCAATCCTGCAGGTGTTTGATATTCATGGTCTATCGGCATGCGGCCTCCAAAAGGCTCTGAGAGAGCGGGGGGGGGGAGAAGTAACGAGAGAGACGGAGGAATAGAATTTAGGGAGAGAAAGGGAGGGAGGAAGGGTGAGGGATAGAGAGAAAGGGACAGAGGGAAGGAGAGAGGGAGAGAGAGAAAGGGATAGAGGGAAAGAAAAGGAGGGATAGGGAGAAAGAGAAAGACGGGGGGCTCACCAGGCAGCCAACAATGCTCCGCACGCATGGACTCCCTCCGGCAATTACATCCTTCACTGCCTCCCCTCCTTTACCTCCCCCGGCCCTCCCTCCCTCCTTCCCTCTCCACGCTTTTAATTCCAGGCAAGTGACTTTTCTTTTTTTTCCCTCCCTCAGATGGCATCAAATTGACAGGTTGGTGCAGGGGGGGGGGGGGGGGGGGGGGGGGGGGGGGGGGGGGGGGGGGGGGTGGCGGAGGCTAGCTGGAGCTAATCGCTTCAGGTGCTATGCTATTCAGTGGGATGGTGTGGAGGTGGGGGTAGGTGAAGGGGGCATGGAGAGAGGGGGTGGAGAGAGGTGGAGGGGTCGAGATTGAGGAGTGAGAAAGGTGCCCTATAGATTCCTGTCCTCCCTAAAGGTTGGCTGGCTGGCTGTGAATACCAAGGTCTCTGAATGAAGGGATTTGTGAGTGCTGCAATGGCAGCTCCTGTTTCAGCGCTATTATTTGGCTTCGCGTGAATTTATTTCTCTCTTATTTCCTGCATGTTTCTTCGACTGTAACCCCGCCCTCCCCTTCTCCCCCTTCTCTCCTCTTTCTCCCTTTCATTTTCTCCCACTTTTCACTCTCCTCTTTCACACACTCAACCCCTCCACCCCTCTTTGTCAAAACCCTACATTCCTCCCCCCCTTCCTTTTTTGGCACACAGTAATTCAATCGCTCTTAGTAAACAATGAAAGCTAATGACTGTGTGACACAGAGCCTGATTATGATTGAATTCATTAGGCATGCTCATAATTGGCAGCAAGCGCATCGCTACTAACAAGGGACAGCTGTCCTGGAACAAGGAAACGAGAGAAAGGCTTTTATTGTGCTGCAGTTTTACAGACACCTGTGGTACAGGGTGAAGGACTGTAGATGCGTCACTTCACCCAGGTAGAAGTAGAGTGTAATTCAAATACTGATAAAATACATTTTTAGGTTTTAGACTGTTGAACTACGAGCTTGTGGACTGGACAGTAGCGTGTATGTGTGTAGGGCCAGTGATTGACAGGGCGAGTAGAAAAGAGGTTTGATAGGCTGGATCCACGCTCTGTAGGTTCCTTGTTCGTGTTCTACGTCTCGGCAGCTGAAGCTGGACCCGTTTTCAGTCAGCTGCGAGTGTTTTAACAATGTCACTTTTTTAAAGAGCTATTTCAATGGAAGTAGAACAGCATGTGGCTGGCTTTGCTTAACACTGAAACCATTAACAGCAGCTGTGCTGACTTCAGTCCCTCACTTTACTGCTACGACGCTTACGATAGAGACAAAGTCTCCAACACCAAAGATAGCATTTTACTGGAGAACAATAGGTCCCAGGTTTGAACCCCCCCCTTCTGTCTCCCTTCCGTCTCCATCCCAGTAACGACAGACAGTAAGAGGCTGAGGTAACACCTGTGAGGTAACAGCTGTGAGGTAACAGCTGTGAGGTAACACCTGTGAGGTGACAGGTGTGAGGTAACAGGTGTGAGGTGACAGCTTTGAGGTGACAACTTTGAGGTGACACCTGTGAGGTGACACCTGTGAGGTGACACCTGTGAGGTAACAGGTGTAAGGTAACAGCTGTGAGGTGACACCTGTGAGGTAACAGCTGTGAGGTAACACCTGTGAGGTAACAGCTGTGAGGTAACTCCTGTGAGGTAACAGCTGCAGGTGTGTCTCCAGCAGCTGGAGGAGGACGAGCTGGTCTTGACCCCAGATGGGACCAGGGAGTTCCTGACCTTCGAGATCCCCCTGAGTGACTCGGGCTCCGCAGGGCTGGGGGTCAGCGTCAAGGGCAACCGCTCCAAGGAGAACCACGCCGACCTGGGCATCTTCGTCAAGTCCATCATCAACGGAGGCGCCGCCTGCAAGGTGAGCTTCCTGTTCTGGTCACACTTCCTATCCTGGTGCACTTCCTGTTCTTGTTGCATCCCACTCTGCACTTAGTACACACACAATTTTGTATGTCGCATTGAATGAATGTGTCACCACCAAGCCTGTGGGAATAGGTATGACAAAGAAGTATTTTTTATGCAATTTCAGGATGGCAGGCTGAGGGTTAACGACCAGCTCATCGCCATCAACGGTGAGTCATTGCTAGGGAAGACCAACCAGGACGCCATGGAGACGCTACGCAAGTCCATGTCGACGGAGGGCAACAAGCGCGGCATGATCCAGCTGATCATCGCCAGGAGGGTCACGAAACGCCACGAGGTAACCGTGACTACACCAAAACAACGGGGATGACGATTGGACGAGGGTCGTGTCTGTCGTGTAAAAGTGGGATGAGATGATTGGACTAACGCCTGTGTGTGTGTGTGTCTGTCTGTCTGTCTGTGTGTCTGTTAAAACCTGTCTCTCACCCTCAGGGCGTCTATGTGTGAAGGTTGGGGAGCCTGCATTGAGCGAGATTCATCATTACTCTCATTCATCCTCTCACTCATCTTCATCCTCTCACTCATCTTCATCCTCTCACTCATCTTCATCCTCTCACTCATCTTCATCCTCTCACTCATCTTCATCCTCTCACTCATCCTTTACTGCCAAGACACCTCATTTACTAACTGTTCATATTTTGCGTGTGCTTTTTTTTAAATAAACCAAATTAAAGAGTAAAGCTTTCGTAATAATCTTACTTTGTTTTCTGCATGTTATTTGATTTTGGCAGTAATGCCTAACAGTGGTCACATATCACATTTTTCTTCTCTCTCATGTCAGTTCACAATGTGAAATACATTCACGTGATATTTTTGGGAAGTGATCAGAATCACTTGTCCATCCCGAGCGATATCCCGAGCGATATCCAGTGCGTTTTCCCGAGCGATTTCCCGAGCAATATCCAGTTGAGGCTGTGATGAAACAACCAGTGGTCTGTCGCAGTGGTTCTCACGACATGCCCCAAGGGCATCTGAGATTTTCTCCACTATCAGACGGCACACACACCTTTCAACGCCACACACTCCAGACCTCCAGTGCCTCCAGAGGACGGAGAAGTGTGTGTCGTGACGGCGTACTCTCTGAGCAGTCTAGCGGGGTAAACATACGGCGAGTCAGGGTGGCAGTCGTGTACGCCTCTGGTACCTCCCCCCAACGCCCACCCCCTCCTCCCCTTGCCCTGCTTGTCAGCCCGCTGATTTCCCATGGTGCAGCAGGGTAATTGAATGCGGGAGCGGAGGAGGTTTGGCGGAGTGAGACTGCTGTGAGAGGGGACCAGGGGTGGTCCAGACAGCTCTGCTACAGGAGGCTGTGAGGGTCCAGGGAGGTGCTCAGATATCTGTCTCAGCTGAGAAGGACTGGAGGGCGTCCTCAACTGGTGGTGTGCATGCTAGACTCAGACTTCTCCCAGGGTGGGGACGAGGATTTAAATGCTGTTTTCTATTACTATTTTATTTTTTTCAGACTTGTTTGGAAGATGGAGAGAGGGAGAGAGGCACAGGTTTAGTATGACAGGCAGTTAATTATATTTTTTTAACTCAATATCTACTCACAAATCCCCTTTACACACTCTTAAATTCCCCTACCTGTGAGGGCGTCCAAACTTCAGCCGGTGCTTCCCTCAGTGAGACGAGCTGGTTCATGATTATTTCGTATTTGGTTGCAGGTATCTTGAACCGTGTTTCTGGTTGGTTATGTATTGCAGTTCGTTGAATTAAGGGACGGTTTGTTGATTGCACTTGTTATTGATTCCGGTGTGTAGATGTGTGTGTTGGGTTATCTTTCACCATCCAGTGTTGTTGAAGACGGTAATCCACGTGTCAAACCCGGTCATCATCTTAAACCGAGGAATGCAGGAACTATAGAAAATCAATAGTTTTAATCAATGCCCAAGGAGCCTCTAATAACAAACAACATGGAAGTGCACATACACACACACACACATACACACACACACATACACACACATACACACACACACTCCTACATCCCCCACTTCCTTGCCATCTCAGGGGTGTGTGTTTAAAGGTGACAGGGCCAGCGAATGGCCTATTTGTCCAGTAAACAAGTGAATGTCACACAGGGCCCAGAGGGAAATGTCAGCTGCTCGCCTCAGGAGGGGAAGCTAGCCGCGGGGACCGCTAACTGCTATTGGAAATCTATGCTCATTTATCTGTCCTTTAGCGCTGGCAGTATCGTTAGCATGATGCTGGTCTCGTGCCTGTCTCATTCATGCTGGTTTCTGTGGTTGGGGACGTTAGCCTCGCTGGCTACCGTTAGACGTAGCATGATGGTAGCGACTTAACCAGGGACGTTAGCCTCGCTGGCTACCGTTAAAGGTAGCGTGATGGTAGCGACTTAACCGAGGACGTTATCATCAATGTGCTTAACGAATGTCCCTCTGTTCATTCCCCCTCCCTCCTCTTCCTGGGTGCGTTTGACAGGACTCCCCGGGCGGTCCTCTGGGGCCCCAGCAGACCCTGAACACGTCTCTGGACGACCACGAGCGACGTATCTCCCACTCCCTGTACGGGGGGATTGAGGGCTTGGACGACAACCTGATGCCCAGGCAGGGCCTGGTGGGCCGCATGATGGGTGAGACTGCACAGGCCACACCCATATGTACTGTACTGTACATCAAACACTGTACATCACTGTACCATACTGTACATCAAACACTATACCATACTGTACGTCACTGTACCATACTGTACATCACTGTACCATACTGTACATCAAACACTATACCATACTGTACGTCACTGTACCATACTGTACATCAATGTACCATACTGTACGTCAAACACTATACCATACTGTACGTCAAACAATAGAATACAATACATCAATATCGTACTGTACATCCAACACTAGGATATACTGTACAGCCGACCAACTGAGAGGAATCACTTAAATGTGGCATAAACTAAAAAACATTTCCATCAAACGATGGATGCCCATATTCACACTCCCACCCCCTGCATCCACACTGTCAATGAGGTGAACTGGGCTACACAATCGTGTCAAATGTGTATTATTCAGTTTTGCAATTAAAATGTTTGTACCCTACCTGGTGTCTGTAACAACACTAAGAACACTGTAAGAGTGCTCTAAGAACAATACACACATACTTTCACACACACTATCAGACATGCATACTTTCACACACACACCCAAACACACACACACACACACACCCAAACACAGTCTCCAGATGGGGTTCCCGTTGTGTTGTTCCAGTGGATTATATGATGTGAGACGTTCAGGTTTGTCAACACAGGATATAGAGTGACTGCACACCAGTGCTCTGACTTTCACTTAAACTTCACTGCTGTGTTTCTGTCTGTTTGTGTGTGTGTGTGTGGGTGTGTGGGTGTGTGTGTGTAATTTAGTTACTAATGTCTCTAAGAGGAGCTGTGGGAAAATAGAATCTGACTTACAGTAAAGAGCTGGGGCCCCTTTGTAGTGATTGATGTGTGTTGGAGAGGGAGAGAGGGGGAGAGAGGGAGAGATGGGGGGAGGGAGGGAGGGAGGGAGGGAGGGAGGGAGAGGGGGAGGGGGAGAGGGGGAGAGAGAGAAGGAGAGGGGGGGAGAAAGGAAGAGAGAGTCCCTCAGCTCTCTACTTTGATTCTGTCTCGTCTTTCAGTGCCTCAGGCCAACCCTGTGAGGTTTAGTGAAGTGAGGTTTAGTAAAAGTGTGTGTGGATGTGTGTGTGGGCTGGTGTTTACACATGTGTAGGAGTGTGTGTGTGTGTGCGGGTGTGTGCTGGTATTTGCACATCTAGTGTGTGTGTGGCAGAACGTGTGACCACTGACTGACAAACAGTGGAGAGGTAGGTGGGAGACTCTGACATCCCAGCCACAACCAAACCACCACGCTCAGTCAGTCAACAGCCTTAAGCACCAACCACCAATCACCTTCCTCCAGCTGTTCCTTCTTAGGGTGTCTCACCCCCTCCACTTCAGGCACGCTTCATCTTCCTCAGGCACGCAGAAACTGCTGGAGAATATTTATTTGACTTAAGTGATTCCATGACCTGTACCCACGTGCTGACGTGTTGACCTTCAGTTTGACCGGGGGGGTTGGGATCTCAAATGTGCTTTTCCTCAGTGAGTTTTGTACTCGTTAGATACCGTCTCCGTGTGGAAGCAGCCGGAATCTCGGTGTAACTGAACTTCCTACACTGTCACAGCCTGGCTTTCAGTCAGGTATAAACTGGCTGTAGTCTGTTTGCTCAGTCGGAAAGTGTGTGTGTGCGCTGAACTGACACAGTTGTGTGTGTGTGTGTGCGCTGAACTGACACAGTTGTGTGGGTGTTCATGAGTCCATCAGTCTGCGTTGTCCTTGTCTGCCAAACAATCTGTGAAAATATTCCTCCTCTTCAAAAAGCGATGTGGAAGTTGGACAGTTTATAGGTAGGATTTTGCCGTAACTCGTGTCCGTTTTCTGTACAGAGATACAGAGAAGAGGCCTGGTGGCAGATGACGTGATCAAAACAAATGAAACTGTAGTGCCAACTTCTCCCCACTCCTCAGTCATGTCCACGAGTTCAGTATTTATTTGTGGGCTTCACATACGCCCACAGAACTGCCCCGCGCAGACGGAAAACGGAAGCCTCGTTTTGTCGCCGTAGAAACGGTCTTGTTTCTTCTTCTGTGTTGGTCGTTCCTGTGCAGCAGCTGGCCGTGTGATGGATTTGGAGCGGGCAGGCGTGCAGACACCTCAGGAGGGTCCTTGTGTCAGTGGACAAACACACATGAAAGCCGCCGTCCTTGTTGCGCTATCTCGGGTGTCATGACAACGTAGACATGTTCTTACAGATTTACCAGTGCAGGCTACAAGGTTTAAGCTCCAGTACCTGCTCAGGTGATATTCACACTCACACACACACACACACACCGTCACACTCACACACACAGTCACACTCACACACAATCACACACACACACCGTCGCACTGTCTCACACACACCGTCGCACTGTCACACTCACACACACAGTCACACTGTCACACTCACACACACCAGTGCAGGTGATATCAGCTCATTGTGGCACCAAAACGTTCCCCAGATCGATCCCTCATGTGTTTGGTTGCCACGGCGACCATGAGAGAATCGGTTCGATTTTTTATTTTTTTTTTGTATTTTTTTTATCCGCTCTCATTCTCACACAGGAGTGGACAGAATGTAATTGACTTCTTCCCTTTTATGCTAATTATGCAAATAGATGGGCCGCGATAAGAAAGAAGAAAAGAGAAGAAATGGAATCTCTCACCCAATTATTCTTACCTTTGATTTCATTTCAGCCGCCTGTCTCCCTAACCTCTTAGCCATTAACTCCTCCTTCCTCCTCCTGAGCATTCTCCAGTGCTCTCCCGGAATAAAAGTCTCTGAAAATTGGTTTTTTGCTCAAGTCTAGGCTTCTCTTCAAGAGACCAGGGCTTTTGTTCCATTGTCAGCTGACCTGCGCTGGTTGTGGCAGTTGGTGGCCATTTTGAGGGAATATTAAAAAGATGAGTATTCAACCAGACAGTGTCTGGATGTGTCTCACCTGACCACTGTTGTTGTGGATTATGCTTGGCCCGAGCCAAGGCAAACCAATAGGGTTTTTATTGAATGGCTGGGGGCTAAGCCATCGTGTTGACAGGTTCATTGGCCTACTACCCAATGCTTGCAGTTGATTGTATCGCAGTGATTCACACTGTGACATTGATGTGATTCTCAGTGTTGTGCTTTGGACTGCTAAGGGAAATGGGATTAAGAGTGTGTGTGGTTGTGTGTGGTTGGTGTGTGTGTGTGTGTGGTTGGTGTGTGTGTGTGTGTGTGTGTGTGGGTGGCCTGAAAGAGAAAAAACCTTTAGTAAAGTAACAAACACACAGCAGGGTGGATAAGGAGAGAACACAGGATCAGCAATAACATCACGCACAGACACCAACACACACACACACATTCAACCCATAAACACACACTACATACACGCCAACAAACACACACATTCAACCCATAAACAGACACTAACACACACATTCAACCCTCTAACACACACACACACACAAGCCGCCCTCATTCAGCTAAGCTCCGATCGGTCAGCGCCTCTATTCTCCCTGGCTGGCCGGGCCCAGTGTGGAGGTCTGTGCGGGGACATTCCCCCTTAGTGTGAGAGAATATGAGACAAACAGCAGAGCTGGCACCAGACAGCCGCTCCCTGGAGCTAACCTCCAGTTCCCCTGACACCAAACCCTGACAGATTTTGAATCCAAACAAACGTCTCCCTGTGGTATTGTATGTGGTTATAATCAGGTATTGAGGCTGCCCTCTTCTGACTCTCGGTTTTCTGCGTAAGACCGAGCGAAGCCAGGCAACGTTACAGCCAAGCGTTGCATCTCAATGTGCTTTTTAAATCCCTCCTTTTGGATGTGGAGAAAAGAGAGGGACTGTTGTTTTTGCTTTTTCGGTGCCTGGCTGCGAGTTCGCCAAAGGCAATAGTTTTATCTTTTCCACAACAGTGCAGCTTGAACTAATCATGCTTTAATGACGGCCAAACGCTGTGTGGTTTAACTGTAAGCTGATTAGGGAATTCACTGTTTTTAAATATTAACGCCGAGTGTCGTCTCATGGTGAAAGACTAAGCCTGTGCTGGGTGCGTTTAAAAACACTTTCTTTGTCTTTGAAAAGTCTTTCGATACAGATTGAGGTGTTGAAAATAACCGTCTGTGGATTAGATATTCAGCCAGTCGCATGAGTAACACACCTAACCTCAGCCTCAAACCTGTTGTTCTGTGCTTCAGCTTGGTTGAAGTGAACAGACCGAGATAGGCCTTCCTTTATCCCTGCAGAGCCGTAATCAGACACTATTCATCGGTTTGACACCGCGCTTTAACGGAAGCGTAGAAAGGGCGCCGCAAACCGAAACTCGACAGCCTTACTCATACTTGTCTGTCATGTGACCTACTCATACTTGTCTGTCATGTGACCTACTCATACTTCTCTGTCATGTGACCTACTCATACTTCTCTGTCATGTGACCTACTCATACTTCTCTGTCATCTGACCTACTCATACTTCTGTCATGTGACCTTCTCATACTTCTCTGTCATGTGACCTTCTCATACTTCTCTGTCATGTGACTTCCCACAGGAAGCTACCAGCTCTCCCCGACTGTCAACATGCCCCAGGACGACACGGTCATCATCGAGGACGATAGGCCACCCCTACTTCCTGTCCATCTCTCTGACCAATCGTCGACGAGTTCCCATGACGACATGGGCTTTGCTGCAGATGTGACTCCGCCCTGGGCTAAAGAGACACCCAATCAGAATGAGAGGTGAGGTGAACAGACAGCCAATGGCACGTATACCTTCGGGCGTGTACTTGTTTATTGAAATGTAATGAACATCTTGATTGCCCCGGCAGAGGAAATTGTGCATATCGGGGCTACCATGGTTTACAAAACAAGTGAGCCCGATGTTTTGTGGATTGTGTTCCCCTGTTTTCTCTCAACCGCTTTCCATCTGTCAGTTCTCTTGTCAAACATTGCTAACCTGTCAGCGGCATGCCAACCACAAGGTTTACCAAGCGTAAGAACCTCGGTTGGACATTCCCTTCATGTTTGACTCTGTGTCCAATTCCAAATCTAGTGTTATTACAGTTGTTGCAGTTTAGACCTCAGTGTATATCCAAAAAGAGCCGTGTTTATTTGACATCAGCTAACTGCCCCGAACGGTATGAATAATGTTTATTGTATCACATGATATGATGTAAAACTAGATTTAAACATCAACGTAACCCTAGAAACGGGCCTGCTCAAATTATCTAACCATTTAGGACCCCTTTCCGTCTATGCACAAAAAAAAAACCTTAGTTGGCTGCGAAATTTACTCACGGTCAATTTGTCTGCTGCCTCTCATTCCGAACTGCTGGTGATGATGGAGAGGCAGGGGGAGCTAGGCTAGGCTAACAAACAGCTGTGATCATGGAGAACGCTGGGGAGCTAAGCTAACGCTACTGCTAACCCAGGGACGTGACAGGGCTGGAAAGAGCCCGACCCCGGTTCTGTGACGATCCTGTTTGTCAGCCCTCATCAGTGTACCTCTAGGGCTAGGGGGCTAGGGGGCAGGGTGCTGATTGGAGTTGGTCCAGCTCGCTGGCGGTCTAATCAGAGGCTGCAGGAGAGAGTGCTGCTGGAGAGGACCCGCTTTGATTTGATGAGGGCCTGGGTCTCTGATCAAACCTTGATCAGGATCAGAATGGAATCCAAGTGCAGAGCTCTTCTAATCTGTTGTCTCATTTGATGTCTCTCTCTCTCCCTCTCCCTCTCCCTCGCCCTCTCCCTCCCTCCCTCCCTCCCTCTCTCTCTCTCTCTCTCTCTCTCTCTCTCTCTCTCTCTCTCTCTCTCTCTCTCTTTCCCTCCCTCTCCCCCTCTCGCTCTCTCCGTATCCCTCTTTTTCTCTCTCTCTCTCTCTCTCTCTCTCACTCTCTCTCTCTCTCTCTCTCTCTCTCCTCTCTCTCTCTCTCTTTCTCTCTCTCTCTCTCTCTCTCTCTCTCTCTGCTCTTTCACTTTCTCTATCTGCCCCCCCCTCTTCCTCCCTCCCTCTCTCTCTCCCTTGCTCTCTCTCTCTCCATCCATCCCTCCATTTTCCTCCCAGTTCGGGGGTTCCAGACGACAACGACCCAGACGGTGCCTTCCAGAGGGAGGGCTTCGGCAGACAGAGCATGTCAGAGAAACGCACCAAGCAGTTTGGAGACCCCAGCCAGCTGGAGGTCATCAAGACACGCAAGTCCAAGAGCATGGACCTAGGTACTGACCTGACCCGCTGGTGCCGCTCTCTTAGCTGAAATATTATGGGATGTGAGGACATACTGTAGGCTCTACTCGCCTCTCTTCTCTTCTATCCCCATTCCTCACCTCTCCTTCTCTCCTCTCCTCTCCTTCTCTCTGCTTCCCTCCTCTCCTCTCCTTCTCTCCTCTCCTTCTCTCTCCTTCTCTTCTCTCCTCTCCTTCTCTCCTCTCCTCCTCTCCTCTCCTCTTCCTATAAGCCCTAGTTGATTGTTCACCAACAGTGTTGTTAGCTAGCACCAGGAGGAGAGAGGTGTGTGAAGTCTCACACAGCCAGTACCAGGGGCGTGGCCTCTTCCTGCCTCATGGGGGCCAGTAGGCATGCGGCCCTCATCACTCCCTGACCGGAACCTTCCTCTCTCCTGGAACACACCTCCCAACCTTACTGGCTGTGGCTGCTCTGTTATCTCTGTCTGTCTGTCTCTGTCGATCTCTGACGGGTCTCTTTGTCAAACTCACTCAACTCTCGTGTCTCTCCCCCGTTCTCTCATGCTCTCTCTCTCTTTTCACCCTCACACACTCTCTCTCTCCAAACCTCTCCCTTTGAAACCCCTATAATGATATCTCCCCCCCCCCTCCACCTTACTGCAGGTGCTGTTTGTGCTCTGTGCTGAAATGACAATGTCTCTGATTGCTGTCCTCAGATCTGCTCCCCTACCTCATTTCCCACTATCCTGCATGACACATGATTGCCGTTGAGATCTCACTGTGGAGACATTCGGTTAACGTTGCCTGAATGCTGCATGAGGAATGTCCAGCACTAACCACACCTACATGTCTACCTCTTTAACAGTAGCCGACGAGATTAACCTCTCCCCACGCACAGAGAACCACTCAGGTAAGGACGTGCGACACCGACTAGACATGGGCCGCTCACCTCTGGTATTCATTCTAGAGCCTATAGAAGTACGTGCTTCTGTGGAATTGGTGGGAACACACTCTTACACTCTCTCTTTCCTCTCTCTTTCTCTGCCCTCTCCCTCTTATCTCTTCCTCTATCTCTCACACTCAAACATCGCTCCGTCTCTGAGACATGCACACACAGGAAGAGAAGCAACCGAAAGCAGGAAACGTTTGTCTGGGTTAGAGAATGTCACGTGCGAGCTGGTTGCCAGTCTAAATGGAAGTGCACTTTAAGCAATGATCACCTTTTAATGAGGGCTAAAAGGTCACATGCCTCAGACTTTCTGGAGTTGTGTGACTTTAAGCCACCGAGATGAGGTAAACATCACTTTCCTGTTGAATGGAGTCAGACCTTGAAACTCTGGGAGGTTACGACCTATCTTTACTGTGGGTGGAGATGCCTTCTGAATTCATACATCTATGTTCGTTTTCATCCACGGTAGCAGGGCTAATTGTTTTGTGGGTGTGAAAGCTGGGAAGAGAGAATGAAGGAGAGAGCGAACAAAGAGGAGAGAGAGGTCGAGAGAGAGATGGGGAGAGAGAGAGACAGTGAGAGACAGATGGAGAGTGAGAGAGACAAGGAAAGAGGGAGGAAGAGAAGGAACGAGAGAAGGAGAGAGATCACTCTGTCCTTGGCAGAGGGCTAACACACTGACTGATGAGTCGTCAATCATTGTCAGTGCGGTGCTTTTGCTCCTTTTTGAAGTCTGGGATTTAGCCGAGAGGCGTTAGCAGCTACCGAGAGCAGAAGAATGGGGGGGGATATGGTCGCAGTCTGGTGAAACGGCGTGCTTGAATGAGACTTAATGCGTCATGAATGTTCCCTTATAGGGCTGCGAGTCTCAGCGGTGTGTGTGTGCAGCGTTGGTGTTTGAGAGGAAAACGAGATATTCTTGTTTACAGCGAATTTTCCCTTCAGCACCGAGGAAATTAGAAGTCATTAATTTGCCTGTCTGTCAGAGAAGAAAAGCAGTTGATGAAAATCATTCAGAACACGACGTATACAGGACCACAAATACGAACGACATACAGATATAGAATTCTCTCTTGGTTTCCTCTTTCCCCCCATATCACACCTCACCTATTCAGTTCCCTTAACGGCTCTGTTGTCCCTGGCTAATAGATTTCAGGCTATTTTCTTAAGCGAATCGCGTTTATTTTCTTTTCTCAGGCTCCGTGTTACTCTCCAGCCCCTTTATATCCACACATCCCACTCTGAGCTAAGTAGCAATGAGCCATGCTCCATTTACCAGGCCCCAAACACCAGCCTGCTGAAACCAACGACCGCCCCGAGAGACAACTGTTCTGGGATACGATAGCCCGGGCCTGCGCCGCTGTGATTGGCTGAGACCCTTTGTTGACACAGGCTGTGGCCAGATGGTTGCCGAGGACTCGCAAGGGTTTGGGAGGACAATATGGGGACTGTTAGCCGCTGCATGTGTCCCTTGAGACATTCCTCCACTCTGCTCAAAGGCCTCGCTGGTGTGATGGGTGTAGCAGGGGGAGGAGGGGAGGGATGCCCTCAGTGGAATGGGGAGGTGGAGCTCACGGGTTTAGGTTGGTTTAGGTGCAGTTTCACATTTCACATTTAGTCGACGCTCTTATCCAGAGCGACTTACAGTAAGTACAGGGACATTCCCCCCGAGGCAAGTAGGGTGAAGTGCCTTGCCCAAGGACACAACATTCTTTGACATAGCCTGGTAATCGAACCGACAACCTTTAGATTACTAGCCCGATTTCCCTAACCGCTCAGCCACCTGACTCCCAGTAGCAGTTCTATGGACGTACATTACGCAAAGTCCTCCGCGGCATTTCTTGTAAAAAGGGCTGTAGAAAAGGTACAGTACTACCTGCAGGCCTGGACTGCCCAGTCATGTCAAGTGGGAGTTCTGATCCAGACAGTCCAGCAGGACCCTCTGACAGGGACCCTCTGACCCTCTGGCTGTGTTAGTTATTGTTTGACAGCTCAGCCAATCCCTGTCAGAGTAAGGTTATCTGCTGTTTAAATAGGAGACACTGTTAGATAAACAGGGCACAGTAGATTGGTTAGACGCTCCTCTAGTACATTTACATTTTAGTCATGTAGCAGACGCTCTTATCCAGAGCGACTTACAGTGAGTACAGGGACATTCCCCCGAGGCAAGTAGGGTGATGTGCCTTGCCCATTTGGCACGGCCGGGAATCGAACTTGCGACCTTCAGATTACTAGCCCGATTCCCTAACCGCTCAGCCACCTGACTCCCTAGTTCTGTTGTAAACTGAGATGTATCCCCCAACTGGTGCGTACCCCCACCTAAACACCTTTAATGAGATGCTGAGGGGGACAGGGCAGGATGACGATCATGAGTGTGTGCAGGCTGTCGCTTGTTCAGTCTGCATGGATTACATTTTACACCCTTCGTTCGCTCCCTCGTTCTCTCTCTTTTCCCTCCTTCATCCCTCCCTCATCCCTCCCTCTCTTCATCCCTCCCTCTCTTCATCCCTCCCTCCCTCATCCCTCCCTCTCTTCATCCCTCCCTCATCCCTCCCTCTCTTCATCCCTCCCTCTCTCAGCCCTCCCTCTCTTCATCCCTCCCTCCCTCCCTCTCTTCATCCCTCCCTCCCTCATCCCTCCCTCTCTTCATCCCTCCCTCCCTCTCTTCATCCCTCCCTCCCTCATCCCTCCCTCTCTTCATCCCTCCCTCATCCCTCCCTCCCTCATCCCTCCCTCTCTTCATCCCTCCCTCATCACTCCCTCTCTACATCCCTCCCTCCCTCATCCCTCCCTCCCTCATCCCTCCCTCCGCTTCTCATCACTCAGTCAGTCCCACCCTTACAGTTGGCCACCCACGTTAGAGCTGCAGCCTTGTATTTACCCAACACACACTCACATACACACTCACGTACACACTCACATACACACTCACATACACACCCACTCAGACACACGTGTTCTGTATGTAGACAGGGTTCTGGAACAGTGTGCCTTTTTAGAATCGTAGTGGGGGTTCTGCTGAGGTAATCTCATTCCTCAACACGCACACACCTAACTACACACACACACACAGCCCCAGCCACACACACCCAGCCCCACACACACACCCAACTACACACACACACGCACACACAACGATACACACACCCAGCCCTCCCCACACACACACACTTTCTACCTCCGTACCACTTTTCCTTTCTTCACTTCATCACCTCGTCATCCAGAGCTGCACATGGACAGGAGCCCCCCCCCCCCCCCCCCCCTTTCCAGACAGCTTTTCTTAGCTTGGCAGCCGCTCTCTCTCTCTCTCTCTGAGTCTCAACACACTCCTGTGTCCTGTGGAGCCCGTCTCGGCTGGGCGTGGGCTGGATGGACGACTCTCCGTTCACAATCACCGGCTTGTCTGGTGCTGTGCTCTTGTGCCTTGTTAGAGCTGTGGCTTAGTGGACAGGGGGGGCTGCCATGTAAACAAGAGGTGTCAGAAGAGTCCATGTACGAGGATGCTGCGCTGCTTGTCTGGAGGCGCTTGAGACTTGAGTCTTGGCAGAGTACTTTAATGACTCTTTAACTGACTCTCTTGATGACTCTCTAAACGATTCTTTAAACTAGTCTTTAAACGAGTCTTTAAACTGGTCTTTAAACGAGTCTTTAAACAAGTGTTTAAACTAGTCTTTAAACTAGTCTTTGAACTAGTCTTTGAACAAGTCTTAGAGAGAGTTTTTAGTAAGTAGAGTCTTGAAGTATGTGAATCCATGTCACGTGTGTGTCGGGCGTGTGGTATGAGCCGTGTCCCTCCTGCCTCCTCCAGGCTCCTCGACCCGGGACGTGGGCCCGTCGCTGGGCCTGAAGAAGTCCAGCTCCCTGGAGAGCCTCCAGACCGCCGTGGCCGAGGTCACCCTCAACGGGGACGTGCCCTTCCACAGGCCGCGCCCGCGCATCATCAGGGGCCGCGGCTGCAACGAGAGCTTCCGGGCGGCCATCGATAAGTCGTACGACCGTCCGGCTCCGCCCGAGGAAGAGGACGAGGGCATGGAGACGCGTGAGTGGATATTATGGGATGGGTGGAGCTCGGTGGTAGAGCGAGAGGTTGCTTCGCTTTGGGTTAAAAGGATCTGATAAATAAATACACTGTTAAAATAATACTTTTTCTTCTTCCTTAATCCCTCTCTCTCTCCCTCTCTCTCTCTCTCTCTCTCCCTCTCCCTCTCCCTCTCCCTCTCCCTCTCCCTCTCCCTCTCCCTCTCCCTCTCCCTCTCCCTCTCCCTCTCCCTCTCCCTCTCCCTCTCCCTCTCCCTCTCCCTCTCCCTCTCCCTCCCTCTCCCTCTCTCTCTCTCTCTCTCTCTTCCCCCCCCCATCGTCTCCAGTGGAGGAGGACACGGAGGAGAGTTCGCGGTCGGGTAGGGACTCTGTGTCGACCGTGGCGGACCTGACCCCGCTCCCCAACCCCGACCGACCGCGTGGTGACCCGCTGGTCAACGGGAACAACCGCATCAAAGACGACAAGAAGAAGGAGAAGGGAGGGAAGGAGAAGAAGAAAGAGAGGGACAAAGAGAAAGACAAAGAGAAAGAGAAGAATAAAGCCAAGAAAGGCATGCTGAAGGGACTAGGGGAAATGTTTAGGTAAGAGATCTACCGATCCTCAATGTATTTGTTTCTTATGCCTCTCGGTGCTGTGGAAGGTGGATGTGCACTCAGCATTCTATACATTTATATATTTACTTTTTTCATGCACGGTAGCAGGGCTAACTGTTTTGTGGGTGTGACGGGCGAGGAAGAGAGAAAGGAGGAGAGAGAGAGAAGGAAAGATGAAAAAAGAGGAAGAGAGAGGAAAAGTGAAGGAAAGGGGTTGACTGTCTTCACTCAATTCGTTTTTCTTGTTGTTTTGTTTCATTACTGATGGATATTTATTCTGTAAAACCGATATAAATCCTACATAGCTAAGAGGGTCGCTCCGACCCCTTCTGGACTATTGTATTTCCATCACAAAATGTTATGGTAGTAAAACCACATAACCAGACCCCCAGTGGCACAGGCTCCCCCAGGCCTCAGACAACCCTTCCTATCCACGCTCTCATAGGCTACCGTGTCTCACCCCCCGATTCCCATTGGCTCCAGGGCTCTGTCTTCTCACGGGTCAGCCAATAACCCACCCATACATCATGTTGGTCTAAAGTGGGGGTGACGTGTGATGGGCCAAATGCTGAGAGGAGGAATGAGCTCCTGGGGGAGGGGGCTGCTTGCTATGCAGATCTCCTCCACCATCTCCTCCTCCACCTCCTCCTCCTTCTCTCCTCCACCTCCTCCTCGTCCTCCTCCTTCTCCTCCTCCACCACCTCCTCCTTCTCTCCTCCACCTCCTCCTCGTCCTCCTCCTTCTCCTCCTCCACCACCTCCTCCTCCTTCTCTCCTCCACCTCCTCCTCATCCTCCTTCTCCTCCTCCACCACCTCCTCCTCCACCTCCTCTTCCACCTCCTCCTCCACCTCCTCCTCCTCCTTCTCTCCTCCACCTCGTCCTCCTGCTCCTCCTCCACCACCACCAAAAGTTTACCGCCATCGCTATGACAACCTTTCTGAAGGACCTCCGGGAAGTATCTCTACATGTGGAGAGCTGCTGTACCGTTGTGGAGATCTCATTGATTTGGCTCAACAGTGTGTGTGTGTGTGTGTGCAGCATAGAGGCAGGGGGGGGGAATCCGTATTGGTGTGTGAGTGGTGTGAACGTGTGGCTTGTGCGTGCGGTGGAGGTGCCAAGCGCGTGTGTGTGTGTGTGTGTGTGTGTGTGTGTGTGTGTGTGTGTAAACACACACGTGAGTGTGTGATCAACAGAGCGCCCTGAGAGCTGACCCTCTCGTGTCTCCCGTCCTCACCGCAGCCAATCAGAGTCTCATAAGCGTCAGGCTACTTCAGACAGCACAGCACAGCCCCGCCTCTAATCACCAGTTGGACTGAAAGCAGCACTCAATCTGTCAGCTTGGCAAGCCCAAGATGGCTGCCGCCCAGAAACTGAAGGGGCTAGTGTTATTTTCTGCACCCGAGTTCTGCAAGTTATTTATTTGGTGTGTATTGTTGAAAGGGGAGAGATGGGTGGATGGAGGGGGGTTGGGAGGTGTGTTGTTGAGGGGGGCAGGTGGAGGAGATAGGTGGAGGGGGGTGGGGAGGTTGGGGGGGTGACAGTGGAGTTATTATGGTAAACGGAACAACTCACAACTCTCAAACATCCCTGCTGTGCTTGGAGCGGAATCGTGCGTGTCTGTTTGAATGAAATCTTTGGACAGTAACTCTCCACTGTCAACACACGTGTCTTTTTTTAGTTTTATCTTCGCCTTGCGCCCCTCGTTTAGAAGTTGTTGGGAAGCAAACCCCATGTCCCAGGGTCTGATTCAGTGTGTGGGTAGACTGCAGCCTCACCTCACATCCCTATCAGCCTCCTGCTCCTCTTATCAGCCCTGCTTAACTCCCAGACACGCAAGATAAGGCCTCCTAATACGCACCCTGAATATTAAACACACACAATGCCCTTGTGTCGTGATGACACGCCCCCCACCCCCACCCCCCCAAAAAAGTTATCCTTCCTGTCATGAATCCTGGTGTGGCGACGTGTGTGGAGCCGTGAGCGGGTGACTGAGGGCCCTGCTGGAGGAGCTGTAATGGAAGCCAGCGGAGTGGAGAGAGGAGCTGCCACCCTCTGCTCCCGTGATCGATGGCGCCGTGCTCGATATGAACACCGGCCTTTCGCGGCCAACGGGGCTTTCTGCTACATTTGAGCCATTTGTTGATAAATTAATGAAGTAATGGGCTCTCCTTCTCTACCGCACACACATAAACACCCTACACACAAACACACACACACCCTCCACACACACACACACCCACAGCTCTCCAGAGGCGGTAATCCCTCCTCATCCTTTGATCTCATCTTTCTTCTGCGCTCTCTCGCTTCTGTTTGTACTCACACCCTCAATTCATCTGAATCCGTTTGGTTTGTTTGTTTCTGTTGTTCTTTAGGCTTTGTCAGCCCCCCAATCCACCCACTCTCCTCCCCTCCCTTCCCTCCTCCCCTCCCTCCTCCCCGCCCGCCCTCCCTCCCTCCCTCCCTCCCTCCCTCCCTGCCTCCCTCCCTCCCTCCCTCCCTCCCTCCCTCCCCTCCCCTCCCCTCCCCTCCCCTCCCCTCCCCTCCCCTCCCCTCCCCTCCCCTCCCCTCCCCTCCCCTCCCCTCCCCTCCCCTCCTTCCTTCCTTCCTTCCTTCCCTCCCTCCCTCCCTCCCTCCCTCCCTCATTCCTTCCCTCCCTCCCTGCCTCCCTCCCTGCCTCCCTCACCCTGGTTCTGAAGACAGATTCCTCCAGGGAGGTTCTGAAGGCTCCTGTCCTGTTTGTCACCAGATTCTCTTTACGGTTCATTCGACAAGAGCCGATTACGACTCCTTTTCTTTCCTCACCAGGTTCGGCAAACACCGCAAAGACGACCGTCCAGGAGACAAGATGGAGCGGAAGGGCTCCAGCAAGTGGAAGCAGGAGGAGACGCAGGCGTCAGAGGAGGACACCCTGAGGATGAAGCTGGAGCAGGAGAGGTGAGGCTGGGGAGGTGAGGGGGAGGGTGAGGCTTGGGGTGGGGAGGTGGAGGTGGAGGTAAGGCTGGGGAGGTGAGGGTGATGCTGGAGAGGTGAGGGTGGAGAGGTGAGGCTGGGGAGGTGAGGCTGGAGGAGGAGAGATGGGCTTTCTCAACCAAACTTCATTGGAATGAAGGTTACAGAATCTCTGGAAGAGATTCAACAACCAGATGTGACAGAATCCAGAGTGTTCTGTACAGTACCACTCCCCCTGGGACATGTTCACCCTGTCTAGCCCAGTCAGTGGAAAGCACAATGATGTGCCAGTAATTTGGGCACCAGTTTGTTAAATGCCAGAGACATTACAAGCCAAGACTTAATTAGTTCCTTTCCCATACAGTCTTTTGGGATAAGAGTTATCAGTGGCATTCTGCCTGCTCCTCAGTTAGTGGAGGTGAGATATGATTACAGCTGGAAAGTTCAGGGCCTCTGTTATGTGGGAGATTATTCACACGGGATAATGAGTCTTTGGTCTCTAAATCATATCTGGTTGGACGAGCTGCCTCCTCCGTGTTCACATCTAATCACCTCAGAGGTAAGAACTTCTTCCAGGAGTTTGTCACAAAAAGGGAAGAACATTTCTCTTGTCTTAAAGGTTTGTGTGGTTTTTGTGTGCAATTTCGGAAATCCCCCATGATTGTAGATGGTCCTTAGCTGTCTCGTCTTTGCGGAGAAGTTGAAAACCTGTGCGAGGGAGATAGCCCGTAATCAATGCTCAGCTGTACGACGGGGGTAATGTGGTTAGGAAGTGTGTGAGTGTGTGTGTGTCTGTGTGTGCGAGTCTTCCGAAGGGGGTGAAGGTTGCTCTACCCTCGACTTAATCAATGCCTCATCTGTAATGGCACACCACCCCCTCCCTGGATCAGTTGGAATTCAAATTCCTCGGACAAACCAGCTCATCGATTGGCCTGCCCTGAGGCTGGAGTAATTCTAACTGGTTGATTGACTCTGCGGGGGAATTTCTCCAGACGAGAGCCAGAGACACGAAGGGTTCAGGAGCTCCATGCAGCCTCTCTGCCCCAGAGCAAATTGAGTTTTTTTGAGTTTTACTTCTGAGATGTTATGAAAGGTAACACCCGGGCGTTAAGTCAAGAAGAAGATGATCACTGAGAGGTAACGCGGTGTAAAGAACAAAACTGCTGTTTATACTCACACGCTCTAACCCTCATTAATGACACCTACATAACCGAGACGTTAACTGAAATCTGATTTGAAAACGTTAACCTATACGTCGCTGTGAGGTGATTAATCGTCTGTCCGCTGTGGAAATGTACCAGATGTGGGTTTTATGGGAGTCCTTCGTGGTACCTTCCCCCCTGGTTCTTCCTGTCTCCCAGCATGTATTATCACTGGTGTGGCTGTTGGCGCTTAAGGACTTGGCTCACAATGGACACAATAGGTGGTAATGGTGGATTGTTCTGCCTGACAGCTGGAGAAAGGTCACCCGTCATCCTCGTCTTCCTTCTTCTGTCCAGACCTCCTCCTCCCTCCCTCCTCCTCCTCCCTCCCTCCTCCTTTTTCCTCCCTCCTCTTCTTCCCTCCTCCTCTTCTCTCCCTCCTCCTCCTCCCTCCTCCCTCCCTCCCTCCCTCCCTCCCTCCTCCTCCTCCCTCCCTCCCTCCCTCCCTCCTTCTCCTCCCTCCCTCCTCCTTTTCCCTCCCTCCTCTTCTTCCCTCCCTCCTCCTCCTCCCTCCTCCCCCTCCCTCCCTCCTCCCTCCTCCTCCTCCCTCCTCCCTCCTCTTCCTCCCCTCCCTCCCTCCCTCCCTCCTCCTTCTCCCTCCCTCCTCCTCTTCCTCCTCACTCCTTTCCTCGTTGGGTTATTGTACTTGTACTCTCTCGTTCTGTTTGTTTCTCTTTTTTCCCTCTTTCTCTCTCTCTCTCCCTCTCTCTTTCTCTCTCCCTCTCACTCTCTCTCTCTCTACCTCTCTCACTCTCCCTCTCTCTCTCTGCCCCAGTTCTCCTCTGCCAAGCAGAGATATTTCCATCTGTCATCAAGGCTAATCATGAAGACAAACAAGCGTTTCCTCATCAGCGAGAGAGGGGCCCGAGGGACACTGTGTCTGCCAAGGGCCCCCTTCCTGCCTCACTTGTACCGACTCAGGACCTGCAATGGCATCAGTGGGGTCGCTTTGAACCGGGCTTCATGCTGAACACAGAAACGCAGCCATGTTCTTGATTGATTTACCTCTGAACATGGAAGCGGCGTAGCCAGGAAAGAAAAAACAAGATTCCCCTCAGATAATAATTATTAAAAGGGGATTTTAAAATGTCTCCTGGCTGTTCTGTGTCGTCTGTTCTGGTTCCAGAGGCGACTGTTTCAGCCTCTCTTCTGATACGCTGAACAGTAGAAACAGAAAAGCTGCTGCGTTCCTTGTTTGTCAGTTCAAGGATCAAGATGCGTGTCCACTTGTTCTGGTCAAGGCTTTTTACTTTCGTAAATACGATCTACTAACCATACTTTAACCACGGTCCGATGCTACATTATCAGTCCCCTGCTCCATTTGAAACCGATGGAAACTCTTGTGTAATGGAAACCCAGGGTCCTGATTGGTATGTCTCCCTCTATCTTATCAGTTTAGCTGGTGAGCAGACCAAATCATTGGGCCCCACATTCTGGAGTGGAGGGTAATGTTATTTTTCCATGGTTTTAAAGATAGAATTCTCGAGAGGGCATTTCCTTGCTGTTTTCTTAGTTAAATGCTGAGTCTGCGTTGAGGAGTAGGTCTCTGGGCCAGTCAGCACACATTCAAGGGCTGTGTTGAGTTGAATTTCCTCATAAAGAACCTCATTCCAAAATACAGAGATTTAGATTAGCAGTAGAAATGTGTTTATTCTCGTTCTCGAGTCACTTGTTTGTATTTTTTATATTTTATACCCAAACTCATCAGGGTAGTATCATTTTTAATAAATATTTTAACCATAAATAACAGGAAAATCTCAGTTTCTTGACATATTATTTCATTAGGCGGTAGTTTTCAGTCATTTCAGCGAGGGGCAAGAAGTTGTACCGGGTGCTTTGCCAGGCAGAGCTGTTTGTCTCTCTCTCTCTCTCCTCCCCGCACATTAAAAAGGTCTGCAGAAAAGTTAGTGGATGATAATTGGCGGTTGAAAAGGCCTGATAATTGTCAGAGTTGTAATTACCAGCTCGGTGATGTACTCCGTGCTGTAAAATGGCCGCCCTGAGCGCCCGTCTCGTAATAGCCCCAGTGAGACTGAGGGTGTGTGGTGGAGGAGGTAGCCAATCAGAAAACGCGCCAAGTCTTTCTGTTGTGATGCATTGTTCTCGGCCAGCGTGGGCTGTGTAGGTGTGTTTACTGAGAGCTAAGCTTTTAGCTGGAATGTTTAGGGGCTAATAGCTGACAGGGTCCTTTTCACATGATCATGTGACACCTTGAACAGTTGTGTTTCAATGTGCTGACCCTGCTTATGCAGCGTGACGTGATGTTTTTTTAATGACGTCGTAGTTTGAGGGACTCCCGCATTTAACGCGCACTAAAACCTACTCAAGCGAATTAGCGAAACCTTTCTTGAGTTCTGCATAAACCCTAGACTTCATGTTGGTGAACCCCTTTCACACCCAGCACATTCACTGGTAATAACCACGCCTCTCTTCCCCGTCCAGGATCCAGGCCAAGACCAGGGAGCTGAGAGAGAGGCAGGCAAGGGAGAGAGACTACGCCGAGATAGTGTCCCGGCCCCCGGGCCCCGACGAGGAGCACCCGTACGCGGGCATCGCCCCCCTGGACACGTCCCTGGACGGGGGGCACAGCTGGCCTCACAGCCCCCGGGGGGAGCTCCACCCCCTCCACCAGCACCACTACTCAGACTCTGTTTACACCCAAGTCAGCAAAGCTCGCAACGGGCGCCCGCCCTCGGCAGACAGGTAGGATGGAGGTCCCTGGTCACACTCCTGTTTGGGGGGGGGGGGAATATCTCTGTGTTATGTGTAGAGAGCTCGTAGAGCAGATGTCTTCGCCCCTGGTCATCAGGGCCCGCTGTCCTGTTTGTTCTAGATGTTTTCCTGCTCCTCCAACACTCCTGATTCAAATGAAACTGATTCTTTTGAATCAGCCAGACCACAGCTGCTGCTGCACACAAACCATAGTAGGACTTGAAGAACATGTACACACACACACACACCCCACTGTGTGCCTCTGTTGAAGCGCAGCTCAGAGGGACTGTTAAGTTCAGGGATCGGTTGGCGCTGAGATCTCACGTCGGGGTGAAATGACATTAAATGTCACCGTTCAGCTACCGGCAGACACAGTCAGCTCTACTGCCGGGGCTGGGAGATTGCCCGGGGGAGCAGAGAAGGGAATTGTTCCATGTTTCTCTCTCGCTTACTCTGTCTTAATTTCTTTCTCTCTTTCTTTCTTTTTCACTCCCGTGTCTCTCTTGCTCTCTCTCTGTCTCCCTCTCTCTGTCTCTCTCTCTCTCTCCTGTCCTCTCTCTCTCTGTCTCTCTCTCTCTCTCTCTCTCTCTCTCTCTCTCTCTCTGTCTCTCTCTCCTGTCCTCGCTCTCTCTCTGTCTCTCTCTCTCTCCTGTCCTCTCTCTCTCTCGTTGGTGTAAACACATTGTTGTGACTGGTGATACCTGTTTGAGGGTAACAACACGGTACTGAGTGACTGCTCATCTAATTAAGGACCTCTAGTCTGTGCAGACTGCATGTGCTCTGGTCTGCAGCTGTCAGTACTGCAGGCCTGGTCTGTCTGCAGCCGCCAGTGCTGCAGGCCTGGTCTGTCTGCAGTGAGAGACCAGTGGTAACCTCCCTAGTCTGGGTAAAGTGATGTTCTTTGTGTAACACCACCGTCCCTCCACACAATGCTGTGTATATTTCATGAGCGCTGTGCTACATTTCTTTTTATTGATTTATAATTCATTTAGTCTCTACTGGTTTGAATGTCCTTATTATTTTGGTTGCATGCTTGATGATGATTCTGATGAGTTTCTTTCTTGCGTTTCTCTGTGAGGCCGTTGTGAGTACGAGAAATGCATTAGGTCATGGAAGGATGGAGTAGTCATCTGGTTTTGTTTCATAGATAACTCTACTAGGAGCCTCTTTAGGCCCTGAACTAGCTGGAGATAGGCAAGTTTTTCACTAAGTGGTTAGAACAATGTAATTACTAGCATGCTAAAAGGAAGTATAAAAAATAATGAGTTTATTTTATAAATATAATCAAATTATAAATCATTTGAGTCAAACATAACTGATCCTCTACAGTTTTTGTATGTCGCTCAAGTCTTGAACGACGTTGGTTTGAGACTCACACAACAGTTCCTTTCAGTAACTCCTCTTCACAACCTTGAACATACCAGCAAAGCAAACACACTTCACATCTTAGCTTTCATCTCCAGGCCTCAAAACATCAGAAAAATATAATCTTGGGAAAGAGAAGCAGGAAGTGTGTTTCCTGTCCGACCCCCCACTGAACAGGAAGTGAACTAGATCCCTCCCCCCTGCGAGGTTCAGGGGGGAGACCCTGTGGATTTTTCTCTGAAGCAGCAGGCATGCTGGTCGTCATGGCACCCCTGCCTGAGTGCTCTGCCCCGAAGCCTTGGAAACCAGTCTTCCATCTTGCCTTTCTCTCCCTCTCACAGTTGGCAAAGATGGCGTGTAGAAATTGAATTGAACCATGAAAACAGGCTTGCCATAGAAACAGCTGTATCTTAGAAACAGGTTTGCCATAGAAACAGTTGTATCTTAGAAACAGGTTCGCCATGGAAACAGCTGTATCATAGAAACATCATAATAGAGTACAGTGGCGTATAGGACAGTACTCATCAATGATGCAAATCTATTTTTTTTTTATACAAAAATATGTTTTGCCAAAAAGCTATACTTTTTCGTCCTTTCGAAACTTTATAGAAACATATTTTGAAAACTAAATGTTTGTTTGTATCATAGAAACAGCAGTATACCTGGAATGTTAAGGGGTCAGTGTGAATTCTAACATCTGGAGAGGGTTTGTGATTTAGAAGTCATCGTGTCTCAGTCTTATGCTTACATCACAGGCCAGGGGCTGCATTACAGGCATCACAGGCCAGGGGCTGCATCACAGGCCAGGGGCTGCATCACAAGCATCACAGGCCAGGGGTTGCATCACAGGCCAGGGGCTGCATCACAGACCAGGGGCTACATCACAGGCATCACAGACCAAGGGCTGCATCACAGGCCAGGGGCTGCATCACAGGCATCACAGACCAGGGGCTGCATCACAGGCCAGGGGCTGCCTTTAATCGTGGTCCTTCTTCTTAATGAGGTCAAACCTGTTGAACTTTGTTCACTTACTTACTTTCCTAGCTTTAGGAATTTTGAAAGCTGTCTGAACACTCAACCTTGAAGAATTGTGGACGTCAAATTATTCCTCCTCCATATCTACTGCTTAAAGCCAAGCTTGCCAACAGACGGGTGCAGAGGCCATCTTGTTCATGATACTAATCTCTACATGGCATTGTTCTATGCAACCTTATGACATCATATCGTTACCCTTCCACAACAACGTTAATCTTTCAAAGGCCTTGTTTTAGATGACGCAACTTTACGTGACTGCCCTCCCTTAATCCAGTAACATGCTGATTTAGGTTAGATAAGAGGTGATTGGGCGACAGAGGACATCTGAAGTGTACCGTACGACCTACGTACCCTGGATTATCTGTAATTTCTTTAAAGGTGGACAGGCAGGCCATATGCTGGATTGGTTTGGATTACGATGGAAGGTGCGTGTAGTTCACCCTGCCCCCTCTGTGCTCTCTAGCTCAGAATGACAGCAGGAATTATGACAGTCCGAGAGGCGCTCCGCTCTGTCTAACCCTCCTAGAGTTATCAAACGTCTAACTGGCCCACCGACGATGGCTATGCAGAGTCCCCACAACCAAACCAACAGCTGGGTAAATACACGGCAGGAATTCATTTTCTAATTGGCCTTTAAATTTTTTTTTTTTTTTTAAACAACTGCCCATCAGAAATGTTGGTTGGACTGTAAAGCGTAAAATGTCTCTGCCAGGAGCCGGAGAGGAATCCTGAGGGAACTGACGGCCATTTCCTCCGCCCTGAACACCGTGACTGAGTTCTGTCAACTCCATCAGTCTGCTCCTGACAGTGGAAACTGCTGGGCTAAAACCTCGCTGAGTGGAGTTGATGGTTTGCCGTAAAGATTTAATGGTGGATAAACTATCTTAGGTAGATGTTTTTTTATTTTTCTTTTTTTCTTTGTTTTTTTGGTACGTCTATTAAGCGATGTGAAACAAAACTCTGCTTAGAGCTTGGGGAGCCTTTTAAGAGTCAATCTCAACCGGGTAGAACCTGAATACAAAAGGGTATATGTTGAAATAACTATTTTTCATAGTGTCACAAGGGATTGTTGTGTGAAATGCATTGAAGGCACTGTGTGCTTCGGGTAATAAGAATGGCTTCGGTCGCCTTTGGTTTTTGGCCAAATGGCAAATCTCCTTCTTTCAAACCTCGCTTGTTCCCCCTCGCCCTCCTGGTCTGCCAAGCATAATATTGTGCAAAGTTCCGCCTTTTACATCTCTGCAACCTTTTCCCACAATTACAGCAAATATTTCACAAGAGGTCTGCGCGGACCTCTGACATCTGGTTACTTTGTCGTCATGTAAACGTCTTTGTAGCTCCCTAAACTGTGCAAACACAACAAGAGACAACATCATTTTATGAGTCCTTGTTTCTGCTCCATGTCAGTGGCGCAAAGTCACAACAAACACCCAACAAGCGTTTACCGCAAATTAACGGGGAAATGTAATTCACTTAAGCGTTCAACATCATACAAGCCTGATAATTGTATCGTTGTGGATGTTGAGCGTCGGTTTCCCACAATCCCTTCATCAGGCTGACAGGAAAGCCAAGTGAATCGTCCCCGCGAGGCGATGTTGCTTCACCCGCTCAGACGAGGCCTGGGCCAGGGCTCATCTGGGTTTCACATGATTAGATTCCCGCTCCGCTCCCAGACTCTGTTTCTCCTTCCTCTGCTTCATTATATTCATCCAGGACCTGGGGGGGGTAGGGAGGGGGGGTAGGGATGTATGGGGGGGGGGGGGCTGGAAGGGAGAACGCGTGCCCTGGGGGGTAGGGGGCTGGGGGGCATAGCTAGTCCTGGGGGAGGGGGGGGGGGAGATAGGACTCTGGGGAGGGATAGTGGTGCCGTACACCGTATCACGACCGCACCAGGACCACGGCGTTAGAGACAAACACCCCTGCAGGGTTAAGGTTAGCAGGGTTAGGGTTAGCAGGGTTAGGGTTAGCAGGGCGATCCGACCCATCAGAGATCCCGTCGGGGGGCGACCACCTCTCCAGGTCGGCGTGCTCACGCTCTCAGCTGAATGGAGCACAGTCGCAGTTGAACGCCAGCCCAGAGTGGATTTGCAGAGTAAAGTGTACCAAAGGGCAATTAATTCCCCACATTCAACATGGGTAATCTCTTTCTCTCTTTCTCTATTTCTCTCATCTCTTTCTCTTTCTCTCTGTCTCTCTCATCTTTTTATCTGTGTCTCTCTCACTCCTTCATCTCTTTCTCTTTATTTCTCTCTCTCTCATCTCTTTCTCTCTATTTCTCTCTCTCTCATCTCTTTATTTATGTCTCTCATCTCTTTCTTTTTATTTCTCTCTCTCATCTCTTTATTTCTCTCTCTCATCTCTTTCTCTTTATTTCTCTCTCTATCATCTCTTTCTCTCCATTCAGAGAGCTTGGAGGCACCCAGCATGGTCTCCCCCAGGCACAAAGAAGCACACAAACACAAAATAAACACACGGACGTAAACACACACACACGTAAACACGAGTATGCTACATGTCAAACACACAACACAAAGGCACCCCGCAGTAATGTCAGTCAGCACGGCCAGTGATGGATTCTCCAAACCTCCACAGCAACACCACATTGAACGACAAGGGTCTGAAGCCTCAGTGACTGAGCTGAGAGACAGAATGCTAGCCCTGTCGGAACACGCAGCAGGAACCTCCGCCCTGTCACCCTCCAGAACTCACGTATCTGACGACATCTGCAGCGTTCATTTAGCCAATGTTTACGATGACTTCATAATCCATAAACTCCTGACCTGCCCCTCAGCGTGATGTTTTCCTGGTACATCCTCAATCCCAGATTATAACCAAGCGGTTTATGACAGTGTTTATTCCTTCTTTTTTTATTGATAATTTAATCACAACACTTAGCTGTCATTTCGGTGTCCGTCCCGGACTCTCAGTTTCACAGAGAGATTATCTGGAGGTACTCTGTTTTTTAGAATCCTCCGTTTTTTTTGAATCCTCAGCTTTTTAGAATCCTCAGTTTTCTAGAATCCTCAGGTTTTTAGAATCCTCAGGTTTTTAGAATCCTCAGTTTTTTAGAATCCTCAGGTTTTTAGAATCCTCAGGTTTTTAGAATCCTCAGTTTTTTAGAATCCTCAGGTTTTTAGAATCCTCTGTTTGTCAGAATTCTCTGTTTTCAGGTGGAAAGGAGGCTAGTGTGTTTTTACAAGGGTATGTGTGTACTGTATTTGTGTGTGTGTGCGATGGATTTGGAGACGTGTGTGTGTTGGCATGGGATTGCGTGGCACGTTCGCAAGGTTGAAGTGTGTGTAGGACGTGCCCAGGCACCCTCCGTCACGTCACCATCACACCTTCTCCTCTTCATATGTCATGTAAACCCCCAGGGACGCAGGGATTACCCCATCTGTTGACGCAACACTCAGTCAATCAGGCCATAGATCCCCCCCCAGCGCCCCCGACACACACACACACACACAACCCCCCTCACAACCAGGGTCAACCCACCCCATATAGGAGAGGATAGGACAGGATTTGACTACTTACAGTAATGGACGGCTGAATTAATAAGCATTGTGGAACACATGATCATTTTTTCAGTGTATTTGATTTGACCATCTGGGTGCCAGACGTGTCGTATTTCTGACATACTGAGATTAGATCTGTATACACAGAAACATATTTTAATTAACCATAGAGGTTGACTGATATGGAAAAAAAAAAAAAAAAAAGGATTATTAACCAAATGTTCTCATTTTTTATTTGAACATCGTCTATAACACAATAGTATTTGTTTTATTTAAAAATGCGCTGTGTGCGGTCGTTTGTCCCGGCAGCAGTGACCAGTGAAGCAAAATGGCCGCCAAACGTCAATCCAGTTATGTGACCTCAAACCTGCTTTGTCATGTGAAGGCCGCTCCGTGTGTGAGTGATGTGTGTAGCGTGGCCCTAGGGGGACAGGATGCTGGTCTGAGCAGACAACTGTCCTGGATGATGAGTGAGGCTGTATCCTGTTCTCCCTCACTGGGGAAGAGAACCACACACAGGTCAGCTGCTTCCAAATGATGGGAAATTGCCTGTTAAAGGTGTGTGTGTGTTGTTGTGTGTGTGTGTGTGAGGGTTAGTGTGTGTGTGTGAGGGTGTGTGTGTGTTTGTGCCGGTGGCGGTACGGTGTGTTGCTGCATGCGTGTGTCTGTGGGACAGTTCGAAGGCCAATATTGACCATGCTGTTGGCAGAATAATGTCACATGCTCTCATATCTGACTGAGCACCCCCCACCGTGGAAAACCTATTTCTGGCCGGATCACTTAACAGGCTCCAACCTACTCAGAGACAAAGGGGGGGGAGGGGTGAGGGCGGTAAAGCAATATAGAAGTAGCATTTCACCCACACACAAACACATTAACGTTGTTTTCCCTCAAAACGGCATTCAAATCCACTTTCTCATCCGTCATACTAAAGTATTTGATGTCCAACACTCTTAATGGACTTCTAAGGAGCTTAGATCACAGGCGTAATGCCCTACAGTATGCTCCACATTAGTTTTCATTTAATGGCGTGAGTCGGTCCTGGCATATCCCTCCCCATGGAGAGTTAGATCCGAACCCTTCGTGGTGTGAATCGGAACTGAGAACTGAGTGTTACATTTGGAATCTCTCGCTTGGACATTTAGAACGCCTCTCCGACCTAAAAGCATTGTGACCTACATTCCGTGTCAGAATGCGCTTGTTCCATCCATCGGATACTGTATCTGAACTGAATCCTCCCCCAGCCCCCCTGGGGGTACACTGTGGTGGGGCCCCCCACAGAGCATTAGATCAGCCTTGACTGGGCGGGTCGTACCATTTTGATGCAGCTGAGGGGGGGGGGGGGGGATTATGAACAATCTAATAAGCTGTTTGACTGAAGACTTTAGATCTGAGTGGGGGGTGGCGGGCTGGTAGCATTGTGTAGCTGTGGGATGTGACAGACACAGACATGTGAAGGGAGTCTTGTACATAGAAGGTGGATGAACTGTGTTTGATGGGGATAAAGACCCACCAGGTGGAATTGTAGGTGTGTGCGTGTGTGTGCGTGTGTGTGTGTGCACGCTCATTTGTCTCTGTCCGTCCTGTGTCAGAGCTATCTGGGGGATGAGATAGAGGCCGGCTGGGGGGGGGGGGGGTCATCTCATCTCCACGTAGCTCAGCAGCACAGAGAGAAGTCCTGAGAACATAGAGACGCTTCTGGCTTCTATTAAAGCTGCCTGGTCTTAGTTAAGAGGCTCCACAGATCTGAGAGGCTCTCTCTGTTTCTCTCTGTCTCTCTCTGTCTCTCTCTCTCTGTCTCTCTCTGTCTCTCTCTCTCTGTATCTCTCTGTCTCTCTCTGTCTCTCTCTGTCTCTCTCTCTCTGTATCTCTGTCTCTCTCTGTCTCTCTCTCTGTATCTCTCTGTCTCTCTCTCTCTCTGTCTCTCTCTGTCTCCCTCTCTCTCTCTCTGTCTCTCTCTTTATCTCTCTCTCTCTCTTTATCTCTGTCTCTCTCTCTGTCTCTCTCTCCAAGCCTGGAAGATCCCCCTCCCTCCATGAGGGCTGTATAAACCGTTACCTCCTGACACGATCATCGTAAGGCTCATAAGGAGTGAGAGACTGACAGAGCCGTGACCTCAGCTGACAGCATGGCCGCTAGTCCCATTAACAGACATCATCCGTGTTCAGAGAGAGGTGAGACTGTTCACGTGCATCCGAGAGCAGAGAGAGAGCAGAGAGAGAGAGAGAGCAGAGAGAGAGAGAGGTGTTTCCTGTTGGACACTGTGGACACAAATTAAAACTGACATCAGAAAGGAAGACTGGAGATATGGGGCGAAAAAGAAGAAACAAAAAACCAGAACATTAAAGGTTGAACTTGTCAGACTTTGTGGATAGTAGGCCTAGTCATTAAGGCCAGAGCTCGTCATTGCGTCAGGAGAGAGTTACACACAGTTACAACAGCCCGTCACGTTTAAATAATGTTCATGCTCTACTTTGTTTTCCTTCTCCCTCATTCGGTATTCTGCCACCGTCTAGCGCCCGACGACACTCGGCATGAATGTATTAATGTGCGGATGTTTTCTCTCCCGTCTCCCGTTGGAGAAATTCGCGAGTCATCTTTCAAAGGCTTCCCTTCGACTTACCGACAGCGACAGAGAAAAGGGCGAGCCGCGGCGATTAAATCAGACGCGACGCGGACAGTTTTGTCAAGGCGCCGCGTGCCAAAAAGCCCATTATTATGGCTGAGACGGCTCGTGCTTGTGATTCGCCCGGGCCTTTCACTCACTACGCCGCTCCTCTTGTATCAGACATGTCACATTCGGGCTGGCACATTATTAGATCTCAGTGCGCTGGAGTGCCCAGGGAAGAATATACACACAAGCAAGGCCAGGTATTAAACTTTCAGCCAGGTGCTGGGGGTGGAAATGGTCGTTTAGAACGGATGATTGTTTGGCTTTGCCCGAGGGTGTGTTGCTGAATGGTAAAATTGTTGTTCCCATGACTACACTTAACCTTGTTAAATCTGATCTCATTGTCACAGTTTAGGATGTGTTTCCTGTCATACGCTACCCTCCCGAAGATACTAATGGTGCTCCCATGTGTACAGGAGAAGCATCCAAATGTATCCCACAAGTACATCTACATGTCTGTTAGGATGAGGGAATGTCCTGGTGGTTTTGAAGGATCATGGCTGTGTTCCTGGAGGCAGTGTGTGTGTGTGTGTGGGGGGAGGGGGGGGGGGGGGTTAGGGGGGGGGGGGGGCCGACCTCACCCTCCAGGCTAGCTATCCCAGAATGCTCTCTGTTGTGGGGCTTCAGGTTTCCTCCCAGCAGGAGGTCTCTCCAGCGATCCACTAAAGCTGTCATCTCCTCTGGACCTGCACACAGGGGGCCCCCGTCACTGAGCTGGGCTGGGGAACAGTCCTAAGACTGCCTTCGGAATGGAATGTTGACAGTGGGAATCTAGAATCTGGATTTATGTTTTAAGTTGTAATAGAATGACTACAGGACAAACATACTTTTGGTTGGCATACAATGCCTATAATATGCACAGACAAAAAATGCATACAGTATGGATATTAATATATTTAGGATGACTTTCACAAAGTCGTTTAATTTATATTATTAATTTAATGTTTTCATACTTATTTTTCTTTGAAGCGTTTATTTCAGAAGTCAGTTTGACAAAGCTTCGAATTTTTGCCGATTGACTCATAAAGGGGCTCATTTATATGATAATTACAGAGCAAAATATTTAAAAAGATAATTACAGAGAGAAATATTGGAACTGAAGATATGATCATAAATGACTATGGTTCGGAACTCACCGATTATTTCGTCTCTCTTGGTCCTCGGTGAGAATGCCCCCTAAATACACACGGGTTTAGCGCACTACACACCGACAGTAGACCGAGCAAAGCAATCAGGCCACCGGTATTAATTTGTCGAACACACGACAGGTTTCTGTTCGAGATAAATCGCTAACTTTGACAAAAAAAAAGTATTGAATTGGCTCTAGTTGTTTGGCTTTGCCAAGCCTCTCTTTGCTAATGAGCGGAACTCAATTGGGATTATGGGACTTTGACTGACTTCAAAGTAATTACTTCTTCTGCCTGCTCACTCTCACACACAAAAAAAAACTTTCGTTCAAAAGTTGTTTTCTTTATTTAATTAAATGAGATGATTTAACTAGAAAGAAGCAATTTAGCTAATTAGGAACAAGAGAGAGAATTCAAAGCACGCTGGGGTTTTCACCAGTAGATAGACTTGTTATTTTATCTGCTTCTCTGCTGACACTTGTTTGGATCTCACTGCCTTGAATTTCAATGGATTCATATCTGGAAATGTGTGTCCCTTTGTGAGGTCGTAGAAATGAGTTACTGCAGCAGTGAGGGGAATGAAGCTAGCATCTGGAGGAGAGAGATTGGTAAAAACTGAGGTCTGAACCACCACAGAATGACTTATTTTGCCCCGATTAACTATGCAAACTGGTATTGTGGAGAGTGTATAAATAGTTCTGAGAGGGGACATGACAAGATTTCTGTTCAAGAAATGCCTTTGCTGTGAGATACGACATGAATACACGCAAAAGAAATGTAATTTGGTCCTTCTGATGTACAGAATTGTGCACATTTTACACGCTGTTGAAATAACTTATTATTTTCCCAACTAAATGTCTTTCTTCCTACAAACGTTATACATTTGAGGTTTAACAAAGACAAGAAAGGTATGACTCTAAAGAACCTCACAGCTTGTCTTCTCTCTCTCAGACAGAGCTAATGAGGTTTTTAAAATCTCCACCAGAGGAAAGCCAAGATTAAAGCAATCCCAATTAGACCCAATTAGTGACATTTTCATGGCTACAGAGTGGGAGGTGAGAGGGGCCGTTACTGAGGATGTCCATTTCAGCCCTCATTTCTGAGGAAAAGCAGACCAGGTCCATTTTCTGGCGGACACAGAAGTGCCTCCCCCCTTGGGAGCTGGAGAGGAGGATGTGTGGGGGGGGCGCTTGTTTTCTGAACAGATTGTAGGGGGGAGTCTGTGGTTTTTAGAGGAGGAGAGGGAGAGGAGGGGTGATGAGAGGAGAGGTGATGAGAGGAGGGGAGAGGAGAGGAGGGGAGGGGAGAGGAGGGGAGGCAAAGCAGTTTAGGGATGTGGTGTTGACAGATCTGTCAGTCTGGGATACCTTGGGTTTACCTGTCTGTGTGTATGTGCTGTGTGTAGTCTCTCTCTTTTTGTCTCCCTCTCTCTCCTTCTCCTTCCCTTCCTCCCTCCCTTTCTCTCTCTCTCTCTCTCTCTCTCTCTCTCTCTCCCTCCAGAGATGACAGTTGTTAAGGTACAGTACAGCTTACAGTAGACCTGGCTACATAACTCTTCACCCTGTATACTGAGACTGGGAGTGGGATGGCTGTGTGTGTGTGTGAGAGAGAGAGGGAGAGGGAGAGGGGGAGAGAGAGAGAAAGACAGAGAGAGGGCGGGAGAGAGCGAGAGAGAGTGAGAGAGGATGAGGAGTACAGTCCTTCCCTGAGGGTTTGGAAAGATAGACATGCTCGTTCACTTTCTCCTTCTAATGATCCAGCTGGATGTAAGAAACAACCAGATATAGCTTGTGTGCTTCTGTGTGTGTGTGTGTTTGTGTGCTTCTGTGTGTGTGTGTGCTTCTGTGTGTGCGAAAGAGAGGAAGGAAGACGGTGTCAGAGAGAGTGAGAGACGGTGTGTGTTTAAGACCGAGAGAAACAGTTCATCCTCTGCCAGTCCTATTGATCCTGCAGTTTGTCCCGGGCTAATGGATGGCTATTGGCCCCCACCCCTAGCCCAGCCCGCACTCTGTTAGCACAAATAATGACTAATCAATACGTGCTGGAGTTCCCTGGTTGTCCCCTCAACACGTGATTTATGCCACAGCAACACCATGTAGCGTCCTCCGCACTCCCTCACTCCAGCTACCAGCCAATCAATTTAGCCAATCAAACTAAGGGCCCTTTCCATCATAGCCAATTATTTAGGCCGGTCGCTCAGAGTTTCATTGGCCGGTGCGGACGCCGCCGTGACCCCGACGACATCTGATTGGAGCGTGTTATGATTGGGTCTGTCAGCGGGCTGGGAGGGGGGTGTGGATTGATGGTTCCCAGTGGGAGGGGGGGTCGGGGGGTGGACCGGAGGTGGGGGGACGGGGGGGGGCCGTTGATGGGTGCTGTTGCCTTGGTTCCCATCACTCACTGTCTGTTCAGCAGTTCCTCCGTATGTGATTTGTGTGACATCATCACACCATGTATGGATTTAGCACCTACTCAAAGACAAGCGTGTTCCTTTCCGTGTTCAGTTTTTTTTTTCTTCCAGTAAACAAACACGCTTGTGTGCTTGAGTGTTCACATGTTTGTGTGTGAACTTGTTTATGTGAGCGGGCATAATTGTGCATGTGTGTTATCTGTGTGTGTGTGTACATGCCTGTGTGTGAAGGCAGGGTAAGTGATCTGTCCTGGGGGTGGGGGGGGGTCTCCGGTGGCAGTGCCCCCCCCACAGTGCACCAGGTCAGGCCAGACCACCACAGCCCTCCCCCTATCCCATCTGGTTCCATGGACCCATTCAGGAAACAGCGTTGACAACCAAATATGCTGAAATATACATTTGAATGGCTTCTTTCCCCCCCCCTCCATCCCTTCTCACTAAAATAGATATTCTACCTCCAGAGAGGGGAGTTTAACAGCTTTGATTCTGATGTACAAAAAGGAACGAAGCACTGTTATAAGAAGAGACTCTAGAGGAGGGTTGAGATTGTGAACCTTTTCATTTTCAAATGCGATTCATTTAGCAGACGCTTTTTATCCAAAGCAAAAAAAACACCCAAAAAAGTACAGTACAGTAGTAGATCAAGGATGTGGAAGTGTGCAGTTCCAACAGTATTTTGGTGGTCAGAGTGGAGGAGCAGTGACAGCCATATTGTCCCAGCCGTTGGTAACCAGCGTGTGACTGCCAGCAGACTTCAGACACCCAGGCTGACCGGTGGAGACGTTATATTCTCCCTCTAATATCGTCTTGCTTCTAATTACCGGGCAGAAATATCTTACTTGGCGTAGTGGTTGTGAGTCCTGCTAATCCTCATTAAAAGAGGGGCTTAACGCAGTTTTGGAATGTATTTTGGGGGTTTTAATACCATATGATTTACGTTCCTGCTTCGCTTAATCCCGTCATAAAGATTGAATTGGGTGTGAACACCCCATAACACAGACTAATCCCTAAAACCTTTTCTTTTTTCCCCCTTCTAATATGCCCCCTCTAACCCTAACTCAGAAAGCTTGAGTACATCTGACTAACCCCTCGTGTGTGTGTGTGTCTCCCCCCTCCTCCCATGGTCTCACCTGCTCAGGACCCCCACCTCAGTGCCAGGACGCCCACAGGTACAGTAACACCCTCACCCTCTAGTGACCATCTCCGTATACACACACTGTACTGTAGCATGTAGCTGTAGTACTTCCTCTAGAGTCCCAGTCCCTGCTTCCTATGGAGAGCAACGCGGCGTGCGAGCAGTCGTACATTTAGTCATTTAACAGATGCTCTTATCCAGAGGGACTTACAGTAAGTACAGGGACATTCCCCCCGAGGCAAGTAGGGGGACGTGCGCGGCCGGGAATCGAACCGGCAACCTTTTGATTAATAGCCCGATTCCCTAACCGCTCAGCCATCTGACTCCTGAGTATGGTTCTTCCCTTTGGGACTAATTTAGTTTTCACAATGTATGTTTCATGTTTTGGCTACCCGCAATGTTTGGGGCTATCTTGTTGTTATGATCAGTGACCTATGCACTTTCGTAAAACTCTCTTTTGGAAGTCGCTTTAGATAAAAGCGTCTGCTAAATGCATAAATGTAAATGTGTTGGGACGTGTCTCTCGTGACGGGGGCTCCCTGTGTCTGTAAGCCCTGGACAGCGATGAGCAGATGCCAACCTTGAGTTTCCTCTCGGTTTCTAGTTGTCTCCTCTGCTACCCCCCTCCCTCCTACTTACCCCCCTCACCCTTCACAGTCACCTTCTCACGGGAGAGAGCGGAATGTGACAGGGGGGCTCCTCCCTGTCCTTCGCACCCCGCTGAAACTATCTAGCGACCATTAGTGAGGTCACTATGCCCCACCCCAACCTCCAGCCACCCCCCGTTCTCTCTCTCACACACACACACACACACTTACACACACACACTTACACACACACACACACACGGGGCCGTCCGTCACTTCCAGCACCCCTGGACACAGAGGTAATAGCGCTGGGGTCCTTATTTAAGTGGGACACTTAAGCGCCCCTCATAACACGTTATTTATGGAGGCTCAGTCCAGTATGAAAGCAACCTGTGTCAGCAGCAGCTGGCTGGAACAGCCTCCAGGGATTAGACTGGTCCCCCAGACCCCTGCACACACACACACACACCTTGTTCCAGCTGTGAACCCTTCCCTCCTGACCCTCCTCTCTCTCCTCACCTCTCCTGCCCCTCCTCTCTCTGCTTGGCCCTCCTGCCCCCTGCCCCTCCTCTCTCTCCTCACCTCTCCTGCCCCCTGCCCCTCCTCTCTCTGCTTGGCCCTCCTGCCCCCTGCCCCTCCTCTCTCTCCTCACCTCTCCTGCCCCCTGCCCCTCCTCTCTCTCCTCACCTCTCCTGCCCCCTGCCCCTCCTCTCTCTCCTCACCTCTCCTGCCCCCTGCCCCTCCTCTCTCTGCTTGGCCCTCCTGCCCCCTGCACCTTCCTCTGGGCTGTCTCTCCTCACCTCTCTCCTACCTCACCTGTGCTTCTCTCCCTCCATCTCTCCACCTCTCCTGGATTCCCTACCTCCATCCCTCCATCTGTCTCTTGATTGATTTCATACATTCTCTTGTAGCCTGCCGTCAGTGTGGCATTGTAACCCAGTCACTCACCTTTCTCTCTCCTTTTCATCTTCTTTCATCCTCTGTTCCTCTCGCCTTCTCTCCCCTCACCTCCTCCACCCCTCACCTCCTCTCCACCCCTCATCCTTCTTAATCCTCTGTTCCCCCTCTACTGCTATACTCGACACCACCTTCACTGCTGTCATGTCCCCTCAATCCCTCTCTCCTTCTCCGCTCCCTCTACCCGCTTCCTTCCCACCCCTCCCTCTCCCTCCCTCGGTCCCACCCCTCCCTCTCCCTCCCTCGGTCCCACCCCTCCCTCTCCCCCCCTCTCCCTCTCCCTCCCTCGGTCCCACCCCTCCCTCTCCCCCCCTCCCCCTCTCCCTCCCTCGGTCCCACCCCTCCCTCTCCCCCCCACCTCCCTCTCCCTCCCTCGGTCCCACCCCTCCCTCTCCCCCCCTCCCCCTCTCCCTCCCTCGGTCCCACCCCTCCCTCTCCACCCCTCCTCCCTCTCCTTCACTCTGTCCTTCGCCTCCAGATTTACCTTCACCTTTTCCACTTTCTTTTCATCGGGCTCTTCCTGTCTCTCTGTGTCCCCTCCACACACACACACCAGATTTACCTTCACCAACCCCCTTCATCCTTCTGTACTCCCCCTCCTACACACACTAACACACCCCCTCGTCCTGACAGCTCAGCCTGGTAGGATTTGAACCATGGTGACGCTGTCTGCCCCCCTCCCCCCCCCAAAAAAAGTATTTATTTATTTAGACACTCTTTCCAGGCACACTCTTTGATGCTCTGCACTTGCGCTGTCATGTAGGTGTCTGGTCTGGAGACACACACACACACACTTCTGAGCTCTGAGACGGAGGACAGCTGTTCCCCTGCCTAGTGTGGAGCTGTTTTCCAGGTCAGAGGGGAGCAGGTGAAGGCTGGCAGAATCATCTTCTAGTTTACCTGTTTCATTGACCAGCTTACACAAAGGCTGGTACAAAAAAATTAACTATAAAATATCATTGAATAATATTTATGTGAATTCAAGAAGTTAGTTGAGATATTTCTGTCTGTCACTCCCCGCATGTCCGGGATCGTAAACAGTTGATGTGAAGAGCAGATGGGTTTTACAGTAGCGCCCTGCACAGGTGGGAGACAGCCAGCAGAAACATATCAAGTAGCAGGAGTGTTGGGTCAGAGGAGCTTGGGCCTCACGTCTGCTATTAAAGCCCTTACACAGACAACATTCCATCTGTGGGCAAGTCCCTCTGGGTCAATACAATGGTAGCAGGGGCAGCTTGGAGTTGAAAGACAGGAAGGAGACCGAGGAGGGGAGGGAGGGGAAGGAGGGGAGGACAGGAAACTGCTGTGCCCCACTGATGTCCGTGGGTTTCTGAATGGCCTTTCTTTGAAATTCTTGTCTTAAGAAAAGCAGGAAAGTGTTTGTGTGTGTGTGTGTGTTTGGGGAACATGGCTCTGGCCCTTCTTAGCACCTGGCCCCCGGTTCCTCCATCTCTGTGGGAGGAAGAAGAGGGTTGCCCAGGATATCCTCCCGTCCCTGGGCTGCCGACAGACCTCCAGGGACACAGAGCAGGTTTAACGGCCACATCTGCCGTCTTGCCCCACGGTTGGTTCTGAGCTATGTGGATGTGGTGGTAAGACTGTCACGCTGTTCTGCGAGGTAGCTTACTGCCACCGCATCTGGAAGGAAGACAGCCTGTCTGGGGTCTGTTGTTGTGGAGTATTGAAGAGTGCTTGAAGACAGCCTGTCTAGTGCCTGTTGTTGTGGAGTATTGAAGAGTGCTTGAAGACAGCCTGTCTGGGGTCTGTTGTTGTGGAGTATTGAAGAGTGCTTGTAGACAGCCTGTCTGGGGTCTGTTGTTGTGGAGTAATGAAGAGTGCTTGTAGACCGCCTGTCTAGTGTCTGTTGTTGTGGAGTAATGAAGAATGCTTGTAGATGAGCGCGAGACTTCAGTCTTCGTACGTTTGGTCTTTGTGGGACCCAGATGTGTTTGGTGTGCTTGTTAGGAAAATGTAAAATAAGGAAGTGTGTTTTTAACACGGTTTGTGTTTTGTTTTGTACGAGAGAGACCCTTCACCCTCACATGCCCTTTCTGTAAAAAAAAAAAAAAAACATTTACCATAAAAGGAGAAAACCAACGTTTTTTTCCCACAGGAAGCATCAGGGAGCCTATAACAGCACCCGGGCCATTTTCAGCCCAACTAATATTACATACCCTATTCGGAGACCTGAAGGGTCTTTTTTTGGGGGGGGGTCCCCCAAAAAACTGTCAATCACCCCTTTAACCCTCACATGCCTTTCTGTTTAAAAAAAAAAACACATGCGTTCTTCTCCACACAAATCCTGATATCTTGAATATCTGGAAATCATTTCAGTTGTACGTCCAGAACCTGCAGGGAACAGCCGGCACGTCGTTGTCTTCTGGTGTTTACGTGAGGGGCCCTCGTAAAATCAGAGAGACCATCGACGGAATCTGTGTCTTCAAAGTGTCGCGTGGGTGAATGTTTCCACTTAACACCAGGAGACTATACCAGAGAAACACAGACCTGCTGTCTCTCTCTGTCTCTGTCTCTCTCTCTCTCTGTCTCTCTCTGTCTCTCTCTGTCTCTGTCTCTGTCTCTCTGTCTCTTTCTCTTTCTCTCTCCAAAGCATTCTTCCATTGTCTCCTGTTTATTCAGCAGTATTTTCCTATGCATTTAAGGCAGCGACCTCTTCTTAAAACTAGCATTTCTCTTCAAGGATCTTCTACTTACAAGTAGTGGTTTGTTTCACAAATGTTATCCCTTTCTATATCTCTCTCTTTCTTTCTCTCTCCAAAGCATTCTTCCAGTGTCTCCTGTTTATTCAGCAGTATTTTCCTATGCATTTAAGGCAGGGACCTCTTCTTAAAACTAGCATTTCTCTTCAAGGACCTTCTACTTACAAGTAGTGGTTTGTTTCACAAATGTTATCCCTAAAATCTTCTTATTTCATACATCCGTGATCAACTTCTACAGAGTAGCCACAGAAAAATAGCTGTGAGTTTGACTTTTCAAAATGCTCTTTGTTGTGGTAAAAACCACCCTGCTGTAATCGCACAGCAACACAAGTGATTGTGTCCACTGGCGGTGTAGAAGCAGAAAACGACAGGGTTTTGTTTGTGTCCCCGCCCCGGCATCGCTGTCTCTCCGACAGGACCAGGGCCGTGGCTTTGTGATGATAATGGAAGCTAATTTGACTTGGATGATGATCCATCAGGAGCCGTGGATGCCTTCCTGCTTCCAGGAGACATTACTGACCTGAAATGGGAACTATTACTGCAAAAGCGTCATCAGTCACTTAGATGTTGTTGCGTTTTTTATGTGAGAGAGAGGGAGAGAGGGGGAGAGAGAGGGAGAGAGAGGTTGTGAGGGAATAGATATGATAGAGAGAGGGAGACAGAAACATGGCAGGGATACAAAGAGAGAGAGGGAGACAGAAAAAGAGGGGGATTGAGAGAGACGGGAAACTGATTGAGAGAGGGGAGGGGTGACAGAGGGGGAGGGAAGAATAGAGTGAAAGGGGAGAGAGAGAACGATGGAGAAACAAAACTGCTTATATGATCGCACAAGTTCGATTCCTCTTCCCTTCCACTCAGCCTCTCGGAGCTAATCAGCTGATCGTCTATCAGGCCAGGACCATCAGTCAAGCCCCTCCAATCCAAACACAAGGTCACGTTCTCCTTCTCTTCACCCTCTGTGCGTCCTCTAGGCTGTGTCTGCTGTCTGAGCCGGCTGTCTCGCTCCTCTCACCCTCCTCAGACCGGCTCGTACCACAGCTTCATCTGCAGGCCTGGTGTGAGGGGTTAGATTCAGACTCAGACTACTTCATCGATCCCAGAAAGGGAAATTCACTTTCAGCTCAATCCGTACACGTTCATGATAAAGGAAGTGATGTAGAGGAAGGCAGACAGACTGAGACACTACACATTTCACACGCACACAGGTCAGAACCAGTTTACCCAACTGAGACAAGACCGCACAGCCCCTCTGCAAGGTCGAGGTCTGAAACCTCTTCAAGAGTGGGAGCCGTCGAGAATGAGCAAAGTGGGATGATTACGTCGAGATACTCTTCTGCCCTTAAGAGGCCTCGTTGCCTGGTTACAGATCCGGCAGGTGATTGGCTGAGTTGAGTGACTGTGACCGGCGGAGAGGTGGTGATTAGTGTGATTGCGTGCTGGGTAGCGGTCGCCGGGATCATAATCATATTGTGAAGTCTCCGATAGATTGCTGTAAGTGGCCCCACTCTGACAGCAACGATCGCTCCAGTGACTGATTGAATGATGGGAGGAGATGGATGGGCTGTGTGTGTGTGTGTGTGTGTGTGTGTGTGTGTGTGTGTGTGTGTGTGTGTGTGTGTGTGTGTGTGTGTGTGTGTGTGTGTGTGTGTGTGTGTGTGTGTGTGTGTGTAGTCAACCACGCTATACCCTGCCCTCCTGTATGCCCCCCACACCCCCTCATTCCACCTCCACCCAAAACCCCACCCTTCACACTGCGACAGCAGCCCAGTTGATCATACCGCTGACAGCCCAGCCTTATGTGCAGGGGGGGGGGGTTGGACAGTCAGATTGAGGGTGAAGCAGTGTTGATGTGGATAAGATCTGGTGTTCACACGTCGGCTGTGTCTCTGTCGGCTGTCTCTGTCGGCTGTCTCTGTCGGCTGTCTCTGTCGGCTGTGTCTGTCGGCTGTCTCTGTCGGCTGTCTCTGTCGGCTGTCTCTGTCGGCTGTCTCTGCCGGCTGTGTCTCTGCCGGCTGTGTCTCTGCCGGCTGTGTCTCAGTCGGCTGTGTCTCTGTCGGCTGTGTCTCTGTCGGCTGTGTCTCTGCCGGCTGTGTCTCAGTCGGCTGTGTCTCAGTCGGCTGTGTCTCTGCCGGCTGTGTCTCAGTCGGCTGTGTCTCTGTCGGCTGTGTCTCTGTCGGCTGTGTCTCTGTCGGCTGTGTCTCTGTCGGCTGTGTCTCAGTCGGCTGTGTCTCTGTCGGCTGTGTCTCTGTCGGCTGTCTCTGTCGGCTGTGTCTCTGCCGGCTGTGTCTCTGTCGGCTGTGTCTCTGTCGGCTGTCTCTGTCGGCTGTGTTTCTGTCGGCTGTGTCTCTGTCGGCTGTCTCTGTCGGCTGTGTCTCTGTCGGCTGTCTCTGTCGGCTGTGTCTCTGCCGGCTGTGTCTCTGTCGGCTGTGTCTCTGTCGGCTGTGTCTCTGCCGGCTGTGTCTCAGTCGGCTGTGTCTCTGTCGGCTGTCTCTGTCGGCTGTGTCTCTGTCGGCTGTGTCTCTGTCGGCTGTCTCTGTCGGCTGTGTCTCAGTCGGCTGTCTCTGTCGGCTGTCTCTGTCGGCTGTCTCTGTCGGCTGTGTCTCTGTCGGCTGTGTCTCTGCCGGCTGTGTCTCTGTCGGCTGTCTCTGTCGGCTGTGTCTCTGCCGGCTGTGTCTCTGCCGGCTGTGTCTCTGTCGGCTGTGTCTCTGTCGGCTGTCTCTGTCGGCTGTGTCTCCGTCGGCTGTGTCTCTGTCGGCTGTGTCTCTGCCGGCTGTGTCTCTGCCGGCTGTGTCTCTGTCGGCTGTGTCTCAGTCGGCTGTGTCTCTGTCGGCTGTCTCTGTCGGCTGTCTCTGTCGGCTGTGTCTCTGTCGGCTGTCTCTGTCGGCTGTGTCTCTGTCGGCTGTGTCTCTGTCGGCTGTCTCTGTCGGCTGTGTCTCAGTCGGCTGTGTCTCCGTCTTCGAGCGCGGCCTCTGATTCAGACACGCTGGGACAAGGGGGCCGCACAACAGATTGAGACTCGGCCGAGGAATTGACTTCCTATGTAGGAAGCCTGCGTGATGTGTTGGTTTCGGCCCGATTTGGGTCGATGAAGGAACAGTGCACCAAAGGCTGCTGTTACATTGATTTGATTGATTAATGATTTATTGGCCAAAAAATTTCTGCGTTGGAGAATTCGCTTTTGCACTATCGTAGAGAAGACATATATTTGATGGAAGAAGCAAAGATGCAAACATTTTCCAGAACATTTTGACCCCAGAAGATGATAGAAAACTTTCACATGACTCCCCTCAACATTCACAGAGGACAACTTTTGCTAGAATGTTCACAGCCTTGGTACATTGTCTCTGGGATCTCTCACAGAGTATTTACAGGGTAGATGTAGTTTTGTGTTGTACTTTTACTGAACGCATAAAAAGTTGTAAATTCACAAGGTCATAATGTACAACTTCTTCCAACTCTCCTCATAAAAATCCAGACAGTCGCTCATGTAAGAAGTGCAGTTCAATTTATCTCCCTGTAACCTGGTAACCATTGATGCAAATGCTTGTAAAGTATGAAATTGGCCAGAAATTAAAAGCCGGCTTACATCCCTGAATACATGTCCAGTTGCTACCGGTGGCGCCACTGAATGAAATCGAAACCCACTTAACCGTCGCTGTCTAACGGCGCAATTTATAGTGTGTATGATTGTAAATATCAGACATATATCGTATTACTGTCTCTGGTGTTCCTCCTTGTCTCGAACAGTACCCTCTGACTGCAGGTGGAGATGCATTGTAAATAGGTTTGGGAGGGAAGCTAATTAAAATAAACCTATTATGTGGATGAATTTAGATGTGCTTGTGCGTGCGTGTGTATGTGGCCCATGTCCACACCCAGGACTGTGACTCCAACACAGCGTCTGGTTGCTGTCACTGCAGTTTGATGTGATGCGTCTGGTTGCTGTAACTACAGTGTGATGTGATGTGATGCGTCTGGTTGCTGTAACTACAGTGTGATGTGTTGCGTCTGGTTGCTGTAGCTGCAGTGTGATGTGATGCGTCTGGTTGCTGTAACTACAGTGTGATGTGATGCGCCTGGTTGCTGTAACTGCAGTGTGATGTGATGCGTCTGGTTGCTGTAACTACAGTGTGATGTGATGCGTCTGGTTGCTGTAACTGCAGTGTGATGTGATGCGTCTGGTTGCTGTAACTACAGTGTGATGTGATGCGTCTGGTTGCTGTAACTGCAGTGTGATGTGATGTGATGCGTCTGGTTGCTGTAACTGCAGTGTGATGTGATGCGTCTGGTTGCTGTAACTGCAGTGTGATGTGATGCGTCTGGTTGCTGTAACTACAGTGTGATGTGATCCGTCTGGTTGCTGTAACTACAGTGTGATGTGATGCGTCTGGTTGCTTTAACTGCAGTGTGATGTGATGCGTCTGGTTGCTGTAACTGCAGTGTGATGTGATGCGTCTGGTTGCTTGCTGTAACTACAGTGTGATGTGATCCGTCTGGTTGCTGTAACTACAGTGTGATGTGATGCGTCTGGTTGCTGTAACTGCAGTGTGATGTGATGCGTCTGGTTGCTGTAACTACAGTGTGATGTGATGCGCCTGGTTGCTGTAACTGCAGTGTGATGTGATGCGTCTGGTTGCTGTAACTACAGTGTGATGTGATGCTTCTGGTTGCTGTAACTGCAGTGTGATGTGATGCGTCTGGTTGCTGTAACTACAGTGTGATGTGATGTGATGCGTCTGGTTGCTGTAACTACAGTGTGATGTGTTGCGTCTGGTTGCTGTAGCTGCAGTGTGATGTGATGCGTCTGGTTGCTGTAACTACAGTGTGATGTGATGCGCCTGGTTGCTGTAACTGCAGTGTGATGTGATGCGTCTGGTTGCTGTAACTACAGTGTGATGTGATGCGTCTGGTTGCTGTAACTGCAGTGTGATGTGATGCGTCTGGTTGCTGTAACTACAGTGTGATGTGATGCGTCTGGTTGCTGTAACTGCAGTGTGATGTGATGTGATGCGTCTGGTTGCTGTAACTGCAGTGTGATGTGATGCGTCTGGTTGCTGTAACTGCAGTGTGATGTGATGTGTCTGGTTGCTGTAACTACAGTGTGATGTGATCCGTCTGGTTGCTGTAACTACAGTATGATGTGATGCGTCTGGTTGCTTTAACTGCAGTGTGATGTGATGCGTCTGGTTGCTGTAACTGCAGTGTGATGTGATGCGTCTGGTTGCTTGCTGTAACTACAGTGTGATGTGATCCGTCTGGTTGCTGTAACTACAGTGTGATGTGATGCGTCTGGTTGCTGTAACTGCAGTGTGATGTGATGCGTCTGGTTGCTGTAACTACAGTGTGATGTGATGCGCCTGGTTGCTGTAACTGCAGTGTGATGTGATGCGTCTGGTTGCTGTAACTACAGTGTGATGTGATGCGTCTGGTTGCTGTAACTGCAGTGTGATGTGATGTGATGCGTCTGGTTGCTGTAACTACAGTGTGATGTGATGCGTCTGGTTGCTGTAACTGCAGTGTGATGTGATGTGATGCGTCTGGTTGCTGTAACTGCAGTGTGATGTGATGCGTCTGGTTGCTGTAACTACAGTGTGATGTGATGGGTCTGGTTGCTGTAACTACAGTGTGATGTGATGGGTCTGGTTGCTGTAACTACAGTGTGATGTGATGCGTCTGGTTGCTGTAACTGCAGTGTGATGTGATGCGTCTGGTTGCTGTAACTGCAGTGTGATGTGATGCGTCTGGTTGCTGTAACTGCAGTGTGATGTGATGCGTCTGGTTGCTGTAACTGCAGTGTGATGTGATGCGTCTGGTTGCTGTAACTGCAGTGTGATGTGATGCGTCTGGTTGCTGTAACTGCAGTGTGATGTGATGCGTCTGGTTGCCTAACCAGACGCTGCTCTGGTGTCTGCTTGTTCCCGTGGCGACAGACGCCGTCTGTATTTACGGTTGTGACGGAGGAAGCCTGTGGAGATGTAGAGGCAGGTCGTCTCTGTGGCTCAGCTGAACAGAAACACAACAACCTCAGAACGATGGGTCATATACAGTCTGGATTTATGACCTTGTGATTCATGTCAGGTCAGATCTCAGTCTGCACAGGTGCCGGTACCCGAGTGTAGTGTGTGTGTAGTGTGGGTCTAGCGTGTGTGTGTAGTGTGCGTATAGTGTGTGTGTGTAATGTGTCTGTGTATGTTTCTACTCTCCAATGCCTCCAGCAGTATTTCCTAGTAGTGAGCAAAGATCTGCATTCCTTTTGTGTTTACACACAGATGTAGCATGGCAGCATCTGTTGGCGTTTCGCCAGTACTACTAGTGCCCTCTGGGAGAGAAGTGTGTGTGTGTGTGCTTCTGCATGAGTATGTGTCAGAGCTGTGTGTGTGTGTGTGTGTGTGTGCTTCTGCATGAGTATGTGTGTCAGAGCTGTGTGTGTGAGAGAGAGACAGCTTGAGGAGAAGAGTGGGAGTCTGAATTGACCCGGGTCATGGACACAAGCTAGCTCCATTAGCGCGGGGCTTCATCCTGTCACGCTGAGGGGGGGAGAAGAGAAAAACTGCTGAATACTTTATTTTCCCCTTCGTGTGACACCAACACAATTCCCCCCATAAAACAATGAAACTGCCAGTGAGGTTTCTATCGAAACACCACTAATGTTTTAGGATTGAGTATCTAAGTGGTATGATTCCGTATCGATTCAGATCGTACTGGGGGGGGGGGGGGGAGTCGGGAATCAATACAGTGCAGACGAATCATTCTCTCAAGGTAATCCCAGGTAATCCTTTACGATCCCAGACAAGGCTAATGATGGTGTAATGTGGCCGTACGCAAAGACCACAGAATGCCCTGTAGGCCCTCTTAATCTCTGCACACCATCAACAGACTTCGTCGAAGCCTTGGTGGAGGACCGTGAGGTCAAACTGGAGCGCTGCTGTTTCACTTAAAGGACCGAGGTGGGTTGGTTAGCTATACACAACAGCGTTAGCCGTTAGCGAGGACGTCAGATTCTGTGTGGGAAGTTTCAAGGCCCCTGAATTAATAGAAGTGGATTGTCTGGTTTTCAAATCTCATCTGCTTTTTAACCCTGTGAAGTTGGAGGTCCAATCAGATGCTCTCTCTTGTCCTCGGAGAAAGCAAGGCCTGTTTTCCCATTGGATGAAATCCTAGCGGAACCCACTTCAGTGAAGGCTGTTGTTGGGAGGGTAGGACTAGTGTCAAAACTCACCGGTTTTTACCATTCATATCTGATGGTGAGAACATGTTTATATAGTTTTCATCTGCAAAGCAGTCACATCGACAATCTACTAATCTTTCTTAATTAAATGTTCTTTAATTAAAGTGGTGGCTTTTAATTAAAAGTTGATTATTTTATTAGAAATTCGCATTAGAGATTATTCGCTGAAGTAGAATATATTACCATATCCTTATAGAATATGTCCATATAAAACAAATCTGCATAAAAATGATCAAAAATGATCAAAAGAAATGAATTAAATTACAGATTTCAGATAATGGAAATACCTTTGGGTTCTAGATACTGTGCTGTTATTTTACAGAACAACAAGATTGATTAGTTGAATACTGACTGGCTGGAGGGGCTGGGGGGGCTGGAGGGACTGGGGGTGGGGGCTGGGGGGGCTGGAGGGGCTGGGGGGCCGGGGGTTGGAGGGGGTGGGGGCTGGAGGGACTGGGGGTGGGGGCTGGGGGGGCCGGGGGGCTGGAGGGACTGGGGGTGGGGGCTGGAGGGGCTGGAGGGACTGGGGGGGCTGGAGGGGCTGGGGGGCCGGGGGGCCCGGGGGGCAGCAGCTGGCTTTAACGGCCCTGAGATCAGGGGCATCCGTGGTCCATCCATACAGAGATGAGTCACCACAAACTAGGTACTCTGTTTCAATCCCCCCTTTCTGTGTCTACCCTCTTCTCATCCCCTCTCCCTCTCTTCCCCTCCCTCTCATCCCCTCCCTCTCATCCCCTCCCTCCCTCTCATCCCTTCCCTCCCTCTCATCCCCTCCCCCTCTCTCCCCCCTCCCTCTCTCCCCCTCCCTCTCTCCCCCTCCCTCTCATCCCCTCCCTCTCTCCCCCTCCCTCTCTCCCTCTCTCCGCCTCCCTCTCATCCCCTCCCCCTCTCTCCCCCCTCCTCTATAAAGACCAGTAAGAGGAGGAGAAGCCAGAGGATGAGGCTCCTTCCTCTCATGTCAGAGAGATGCTCCAGGGTCTTATGAATGAGAGTATTCACTGGTGATCCAGGGGATTAGCTGGGCTGAGATCAGCTGTTACTGTCACTTACTGTACATTACATGGGTGTAGGAAGCCTTTGATTTGAGATTCCTCCCAGTTTATGTGGGGGGTCTTTTTCATGTGCTGTCTCTGGGGAGCGGGTAGCTGCTTACAGTCTTTATACAGCATGTTCAGATGGCTAAGCGGTGAGGGAGTCGGGCTAGAAATCAGAAGGTTGCCGGATCGATTCCCCGGCGTGTCAAATGACGTTGTGTCCTTGGGCAAGGAACTTCACCCTACTTGCCTCGGGGGGAATGTCCCTGTACTTACTGTAAGTTGCTCTGGATAAGAGCGTCTGCTAAATGTAAATGATCAGCCATTTTTGGATACAATCATATATATACAGTACATACAGATGGTGGTGTAGCATGTGAATGGTCAACTTTCTACACACCTTCTGACCAGTTGACCTTTCACCCTGCGGTTCCGTCTCTTATAAAACGTGAGTTGCAGATGCTCCTGATCTTTGCTCTCCTCTAAGTCTGACAGACGAGCAGCGTTTTGGCTCCTACATCTGGTCCACATTTTGGTAGGAAGCATTTAAGGACGGTTAGCGTTGTTGAACCTGTTTTTGAACCCCGAGGACCCTCAGTTGTGGAGGACACCTGAAAGGCCTGTCTTCTGTTGTGAACCAGAACCTTTAGAGATGAGGCCAGCGAGGCTGGTGTTCACCCACAACCTCACACTGCTGTCTCCGCCTTCCAACACACAGCATGATTCAATGCAACTTTATTGACTTCATGGAATTCTTAACAGCTATTCCGTAGATTTGTATTTTCATATTTCTTGTTACATTTACATATAGTCATTTAGCAGACGCTCTTATCCAGAGCGACTTACAGTAAGTACAGGGACATTCCCACCGAAGCAAGTAGGGTGAAGTGCCTTGCCCAAGGACACAACGTCATTTGGCACGGCGGGGAATCGATCCGGCAACCTTCTGATTACTAGCCCGACTCCCTCACCGCTCAGCCATCTGAGTCTCTTCTGAGTCTGAGTCTCATCTGAGTCTCATCTGAGTCTCTTGTTCTTTTATTTGCCATTGTATCTTTATTATATTATTATTTTATATCTATTTTTCCTTACGGAAGGTTTACAGTTAGGGAGGTCATTCTGCTGAGCTGCCCCAGCATTTCGTCAACAATTTCAATCCCGTCCCCTCCCTATTAGATCATAACATTGCGCTGACGCTGTGATCTGTCCCCAAACATGCTTTTCTTCATAACATCATCCCTCACTTCTCCTGCCCAATACAGAGACAGACTGTGACAGAGCCCGTCCTATCATAGCACAGGAGGGTATCGTCTTGCCAACCGTCCAGTCAGCAAAGTCCAGGAGGGTTATTATGGTCTGGAGAGACCCTTCACGATCGCAAGACTCTGAACTTTAGGCTTCACACACGGTACACACACAGTGTCCTCTCCCTCTCTCTCTCTCTCTGTGTGTCTCTCTCTCTCTCTGTCTCCCTCTGTCTCCCTCTCTCTGTCTCTCTCTCTCTCTCTCTCTCTCTCTCTCTCTCTCTCTCTCTCTCTCTCTCTCTCTGTGTCTCTGTCTGTCTGTCTCTCTCTCTCTCTCTGTGTCTCTGTCTGTCTGTCTGTCTGTCTGTCTCTCTCTCTCTCTCTCTCTCTCTCTCTCTCTCTCTGTGTCTCTGTCTGTCTGCCTGTCTGTCTGTCTGCCTGTCTCTCTCTCTCTCTCTCTCTCTCTCTCTCTCTCTCTCTCTCTCTCTCTGTCTCTGTCTGTTTCTCTCTCTCTCTCTCTCTCTCTGTGTCTCTCTCTGTGTCTCCCTCTCTCTCTCTGATAATCTTTTACTCGCTTTTTTTATCCCTTACTCTTTTCTTACCATCTCACCTACATGCTATGGTGTAGCTCCTGGTCTTTCCTGGTACTCTCTCCCCTGTGTATCTCTTACATCCCTCTCTGATTGATTTTTTTTCCCTTGTCTTTTTCTAAGACAAAAGATTCTCAGTCGAAAATCCCTGATCCTTTCATTAAATATCACGGGCAGTCCTGACACGAGATCGATTTTCCTCATCTCTTTTATAACCCGTTTTATAACCACAAATGCGTAAGGCCAACTGCTTATCCACTGTTTAAAGCGTAAAATTGGTTCTACATTCCTGTTCTGTGTTCTTCCTCTCAGTTCCATCCTGCCCCACGGTACCGAGCCATCTGTTCCCCCCCCCCCCCCCCGTATCTGATAAAGGACTTCCGCCTCGATCGGAGTTGGACTGTGTTCTGTTAGCCGGGCAGGCATACATGCAGAGGTCACACATGTGCTGACTTAGAGGTCAGCCGTGTTCAAAGGGGAGACCGTCTGGGTTACGTATCACATGGATTAACCAGATCACACATGACAGTTCAGGCCCCTTAACAAGGCGTGATGGAACCGTGTCTTCCTTTAGGTGGGTCTGGTGACCGCGGTTGAAAGGACTGCGGTGGGTTATTAGCTCTGATTTTCCATTAGGCTAAAGCTAACGCGCTTAGGTTCGTGTTGAGTGATGTGCTTTTGCCCCTGTAGATCAAACCGACAGTGAGTCCATGTTAGAAGTATCCTATTAAGCTTCAGGGGAATTAAGAAGCCTCGACTGTTGGAGAAGTGTGAGAAAAGTCACAGGCTTTCCCCGAGTTTCGAAGCCAAGGAGTCACCTTTGGGAGCCTCTCGTGCAGTCTCTCCTGTGTGTGTGTGTGTGTGTGTGTGGGAGGGGGGGCGGAGGAACAGGAATGGCAGTCTAATTAGCCCCTCTCTGTAGGAGAGCAAACAACCTCCACACACCCCTCCTCTAAACGTGTGTGTGTGGGGCAGACATGTCTCCGATATTCTCACACGCTATGAGCTGGTAACCAAACAACACCTGCAAGTCAGACAACGGGAATGGCTGGATGGTCTTATTGTTTGATGTGAGCTAAAGACAATGAAAGGAAATCAGAGACTTATGTGATGTGTGGGATTGTACTGCTCTCAGTAATACCTGTGATTCATTCGGGGGGTTCTTTGCAAGGTTACACATCTGAAAATGTAGGTTGCATCATTTGATTTCATTAAATTGTATCCCCGTGTCCCAGTCTGTAACTAGAACTGGGTCAGTTGTATCACCGTGGGTCCACACTCATCCATTTCTCCTTTCCTCCCCTCCCTCCCTCCCTCCCTCCCTCCCTCCCTCCCTCCCTCCCTCCCTCCCTCCCTCCCTCCCTCCCTCCCTCCCTCCCTCCCTCCCTCTCCTCTCCAGTAACAGACTAGCCCCTAGCAACCACGACCGGATACAGAGGCTGAGGCATGAGTTCCAGCAGGCCCAGCAGGACGACGACCTAGACGATCGCCGGAGGACATACAGCTTCGAGCAGCCCTGGGTGAGTGTCTGAAAGCAGGCCGGGCTTCTCCACGGAGCCCCCCTCTGACCTCCACCACCAGCCTTGGGAGGTAGCTAGCTGGCTGACTGGCTAATGTGCTGGCTGGCTAATGTGCTGGTTGGCTGGCCGGCTAGCATGCTAGCTGGCTGGATCGTGAAGCTTCCCATCATTAGCTTCTGGACTAGGAAGGCTAGCGATGGCGCTAACATGACTGTGGAGCTAACCATCACTAACCCCCACCATCGTCAGCCCCTGAACAAAGCTAACAGCACTGACTTTTGAGACCCTCTATGGACTTCAGTCATTAACTCCTCTGCAGGCCTCTCGGGGCTAACCATGCTAACGCTAACCCTCCAAACCCCGCCCCGCACAACTCTACCTGCATGTGAGGCAATTCCATCACTAACTCCGCCCATCTGTCACCGCCCACTCTTCATCCCATCTGCTATGAGTCTGTTTGTCTGTCAATCACTCACATGGACCCGCCCACCACATCAAGGACCAATCGAATCCTGTCTCTAGGGCTTTGCTGTGTGGGGGGGATTATCTTTGTTGTTTTTGCGTACGAGTGTATATGTTGGTATTAATTTGTGCCTTTTAAGAGCTGTCAATGTCTTGCCCTTCCTTTTATCTACACTAGAACGTCTAGAAACAAGCGCATTAAAAAGCAGTTTACAGGTTAAGCACACGGAACAAAATTAGAAATGCCACAGTTCAAAGTACAGTAATGAATTGATTGAACATTGAGTATTGAGTCACCACATAACACAAGTGTTCCTTAAGTGTGATTCTGTTTTTCTGGTCAGTAATTATGATACAGGATATCTTGAAACACAGTACATGTTTAACATAGCTCTATTTGTTTATTCCTTTATCACCAGTTTTCTATCTAACTATATGATGTCTTGCCACTATGTAATTATTTGACCATTGCCTCACTAATCATGTACTTGACCTACTAACATGTTTGTACAGTATAAGTGTGATTTTACAAAGTCATCCTCGAATATCTTACCATGTTTCTGCTGTAGTTCTCTGTGTACGCTGACCAGGCGGAACATTTCATATATCTGTATCGTGTATTTGTTGGAACGAGAAGAGGGCTATTGAGAATTTTAATGAATTTTGCGTCAGTTGCGACAGAGAGCTATTTGAACACATCCATGTGACCTCTGTTTTTTTATATAGCTGGTGATAAATCCAATAAAAAGCTTGGTCTGTTCTGAGTTGTGTTTGGTACTGCGGATGTCAACACAATTCACATGGGACTAATTTAGTGGGTTAAGAGGAAAGGGTAGGATAGAGTAACACAACCTTCTCTCTCTCTCTCTCTCAAGCCCTCTCTCTGTCTCTCTTTCTACTCATCCCTCTGTCTCTCTCTCTCTCAATCCCTCTCTCTCTCTCTCTCTCTCTCTCTCTCTCTCTCTCTCTCTCTCTCTCTCTCTCTCAATCCCTCTTTCTGCAGTCAAGCAGGCACATAATTAAAGTGCTTGACAACGCCATTACATATTATGTTTGTTTGCATTAGCCATCACAAAGTTACCACTTTCCCATGGCAGGACGGTAGAATAACAGCTCGACGACGACGACACCAGTGATTCACTGTTAGTAGAAGTCCGACATACTGTTTGTCATGGGGGGGGGGGGGGGGGAGAGAAGGGAACACAACGTATGTCTTTGAAACTCAATTACAGTTTGCTTCTGTTGCATACATCTTGTGAAATTCTCTGCATTTCATTGACCGATTCCACGTCCATTCACTATAGCACCAGAAGGGGTACAAGGCAGACGGGGAAAAACGTAGTTCTTCAAATCCCTCCTCTTCCTTACCTGGGGTACTCTGCTGTAATTGGGGACCATAATATATGATACAGTTTGCAACAGACCTATATGAAAGGACATGGAGGGTCTCCCAGATTTAAACCCAGGTTGATTTTCTCCTTCCATCGTCTTTTGTCACCCTCGCTGCAGTCCAGTTTAAACCAGTTTACGCTGTCACACTTCTGTAGTACAACCTGGGTCAGTAACAGGGGGTCCTTCATTTCAGCCAATCATCCCTTTTCACTCCGTTGCTATTTTGCCCAACTCTGCTAGCAACGCAACACCCTCGCCCTCCATCCCCTCTGCTCCCTCTGCCTCTCTGCCTCTCTCTCTCTGCCTCTCTCTCTCTCCCTGTGCCTCTCTCTCTGCCTCTCTCTCTCTCCCTGTGCCTCTCTCTCTGCCTCTCTCTCTCTCCCTGTGCCTCTCTCTCTGCCTCTCTCTCTCTCCCTGTGCCTCTCTCTCTCTCCCTGTGCCTCTCTCCCTATGCCTCTCTCCCTCTGCCTCTCTCCCTCTGCCTCTCTCCCCTCCCTCCTTCCCTTATTGGCTCCACGCACACACCACATTTCTCCCTGCAGTTTGAGAAAGAGAGGATTGTGGGTACTGTGGTCTAATTCCATCACAATGACTGATACCCAGTCCAGGCTACATGGGAACACTTTTATTGCAGTCATTTATACCACTGTGAGACCCACAGGGGGATGGCGTTAGCTGGAAGCGCTATATTGCTTGTTGTATTTTACCGAGGTGTATCCATTTTAATACCTCCATTAACTTTCATTTCTTCTGGGTGTTTTTCCCGATCAGGCTTTGCTCAGGATAAGGAGCTATTACACAGGCACACTAAAGGGAGGCCTGTACACCAGACAGCATATTGCTGTTATAATTTCAACATTCAGGCTATTTGTAATGAAACTCTTGAAATGTACTTTCATTATATATATTTTCCTTTTTTACGTCCGAGAATTAATTGCTCCCTTCGTTGTGGTGTAGTCGCCCGCCATCCATATTCCGTCGTCGGCCATCTCCATGGCGACAGACCGGCGGGGCAGGTAACGCCAATCAATCCCAGAGATGATTGCCACCAGATTAATTCAGTTTAATGGAAGGTGTCTACTCGGCGCTGACGGCCCCTAATCGCTTTACGACCCTCCTCATCTCCAGAGCAGCCCGGGCCACCGTTTGAAGAAGTCCCATAACCATAAAGATAATTAGATTGGCTTTGTGTTATGACTGATCCACAGACGTCATGTACCGTTAACACCCACCTCACTAATAAACATGAGAACAAAAGGGGTGGAGAGGAGTGGGGCGGGGGTGGGGTGGAGAGGAGGGTGGAGAGGATTGGGGCGAGGGGTGGAGAGGACTGGGGCGAGGGGTGGAGAGGTGATGATATGGAGGGGTGGGGTGAGGGGGTTGATGGTATGGAGGGTGGGGGGATGGAGGCTGGGGCGGGCGGGGGGGGGGGGTTTACAGGGACATACAAACCTGTCTGGAGGGGTCTGAAGTAGTGAATGATTAAGGGAGGAAAGGGAACGAGAGGGTGTGTGCGCTGGTGTGAAAAAATGATGTGTGTCTGTGTGTTTGTGTGTGTGTGTTCAGGTTTAATGATCTTCACAAGGGAGGGGGGTTGTCATGGTGTCAGTGGGACAACTGTTGTTTCATTAACACTTACTAACATCCATCACAACAGCATATCCCATAATAACCTCATCCTGCTTCCACAGCATGCTCCTTCCTTCCATCCGTCTGTCTGTCTGTCTGTCTGTCTCACAGCCTAACTTGTCCTACCCCTGTGAAGGATGTAAACAGGTCAGTCTCAGTCTGATGCCTGGTAAGTGTCCAGTTGAGTTTCCCAGAAGCTTTGTGGAGATAAATTCCCTTCTGAACTCAAAAGTAGAGAATAGATTTTTTGTCTGCCTTTTCAGAACCTGCAAAGTGTTTCGGGAAACTCCCTCTTGTGTCTTGTGGTGTGTGTGCCTCAACTCTACAGATTAAGGAGATCTAATCTGTGAAAGCCAGGACTGCAAGTGCATGACTATGATATAGAAGTGTAGGATCAAAACAGGTTTTTTATGTGTGTATTAGGGTGGTATTGATGATGAGGTGGATGATGATATTGATGAAGATATTGATGAAGATATTGATGAAGATATTGATGAAGATATTGATGAAGATATTGATGATGATATTGATGATGATGATGATGCGGTGGTTTCAGCCCAACGCCAGCGCTGGTACGTACACACAGCCAGGACGCCACTCGGTGTCGGTGGAGGTACAGATGCAGAGACAGAGACAGGAGGAGAGGGACTCCTTCCAACAGGCCCAGAGACAGTACAGCTCTCTGCCCCGGTAAGAGAGGGGGTGGGGGGGTGTATTTCAGTGTCTTGTTTGTGTGTGTGTGTGTATTTCAATGTCTTGTTTGTGTGTGTGTGTGTGTGTGTATTTCAATGTCTTGTTTGTGGGTGTGTGTATTTCAGTGTCTTGTTTGTGTTGGTGTGTGCATTCGCATGTCAAATCTGACCACCGACAACATAATGCAGGTCCTTAAATAGATGATATCAGATCCAGTATAATCTGCTGTATCTGTACCTGGCAGGTAACCACTTCCCCACACACACACACAGTATCCAGTTCCAGATTTAAAGCTATGAGACACCAGTCTGGACAAATCACATGACATATCACATGACTCTCCCTGTGAATCGGACATGATGTGTCTGATGTGAGATAATGTAATAGCCTTTGATCTGCATGCAATGCCAGGAAGCTATATGTGTGTGTGTGTGCTTGGTACACAGGGTCTGATAGCACATTTTTCATGACTCATTCAGAACCGTAACTCTGAAGTCAGTAACAGTGAAACATCCACATGTGGACCGTCCATCTCTCATAACTAAAGCTGGAACTTCTCAACAATCACAGTCCGCAGCCACGAAAATATGGTCTCGATCCTTCATCTGGTCATCTTAACTCAACTCCTGTTGATACAGAAACGCTTTTGATAAATATTTGAGTCAGCGTTGTTTTAGGATTAATCTGTAAAACGTCAGGAAAAACATCCCTTGACCTGCTCTGTAATTTGACGTTAATTCTATTTCGTCCGGTTTTGTTTGGATAAACGTTTGTGTATTATCTTAAGAACCCTATTGTTTGCCTTTCCACATTCCGTTGTAGGAACTCAGAATCAGAGCCAATCGTCATCTTTTATCTGTGCGATGAGTATCACTGCTGGCTAAAGCTGGCTAACGCTAGCACTAACGCTAGCACTAACGCTAGCACTAACGCTAGCACTAAGGCTAGCTCTAAGGCTAGCACTACAGTATCTACTCCGTAGGCCTGAAAAAGATGCCTCGACGCTGACTGAAAGAATCTCAGCCCTCAGTAGATGTGACTAATGTTTTGTACGATTAGAAACAGCCTTCGTTTTAGATAAAGCTTCACTCAGTGGGAAACTAACCTTTATTTAAACAGGGGAGTTTGGAGTGAAAACAAAGGGCCAGGCTTTGGAACCGAGTGCAGGCCCCACAGCCTACATTCATCATTGACAAACTTCATTGATCTCTGAGCCAAAGTAATGCCATTACTGGGGACTGCTGTAGGCCAGGGGGAGGATGGGAACAGCTGCTGTTGGAGCTTGGTGTTGGGACAAGACACATGTTTCTGCTCCCCTACTCTCTCTTTCTATCCCTGTGGATCTCTCTCTACCTCTCTCATCGCCACCACACTTTCCCTCTCTCTCTTTACTCTTTCTTGTCCTTTCTACCTCTCTCTCTCTACCTCTCTCCCCTTCTCTCTGTGTGTCTCTCTGCCTCCCCCCCCACTCTCTCTGCCTCTCTCTCTCTCTGTGTGGTGTTCTCTACATGTGTGTTACCAGCGCAGCATCAAACTGAACAGACACAGGGTGTGGGTTTCTGTACAGTGAGCCAGGCCAACTGTGCCCTTCTTGTCAACTGCCGAAATGAAATGGGATACCCAGACCAGGTCTTTCGAAAATTGGACGCGCTGGAGCGTGTGCTTAAATAAACTGTCTGGTTGTGTTTCTATCCAGTCGCTTAAGAACACGGATCCATTCTGCTCACTCGCTGTCTCTCTGTTAGAAAAAAAAAAAAATTGGCTTTATATCTTTTTTTTCACCCTCAAATTTAAACACAAATAATCATCTCTTTCACAGCTGGTCAGTAAACCTGCTAATTATGCATAGCTCTGAGACAGAAGCTACTTGACGTTCTGTTTCGCTGCGTTTTTTTCCCCCTACTCTATTGTTTTTCGTTTTGTTTTCTCTTTCATCTTGCCCTGAAGATAACTAGGGAGCTTAAAGGCTTGGTACGTTCATGCATATCATATGCGCACAACACAGAGATGCTTACAAAGTGGTCAGCGAAGCAGAAACGAGGATGATGTCACATATCTGAGGGATTGTCTTCCCTGCCTGCCTGTTAAAGGGGAGGGCAGCCTGAGGGGTTGACAGCCGTGCCTTTAAGACACCATGTCAAATCAAATCAAATCAAATTTATTTGTATAGCCCTTTTTACACGCAAGCATGTCACAGAGGGCTTCACATGCGCCCATAGAACTGCCCCTCAACCAACCTAAACCCTCAAGGAAGACAAGGAAAAACTCCCACCGGGAGAAAAAATGGAAGAAACCTTGGGAGGAGCAATTCAGAGAGGGATGTCAGGTGTCAGATATCTGCTGGGGGGGGGAAAAGCTCAGGGGACAAGATGGCCGACTTCTCGATTCTCCTCCGAGAGGAGCCGCTATTACGGTGTCAAGCCTGATGTGTGTGTCTGTCCATCACTGGAGAGGTTAAATGGACTGGAATGACTGTAACTAGCGGATGTGTGTGTGTTTCACCATCGACTTGTGATAGCCCTGAGGATGTGGGGCCTGAATGCTCTGGATGGCTGGTCTCTCTCCATGGAATATCTTTCATTTGTTCTTTTTTAATTTTCTAGAGTTGGACGATATCGTAAATGTCCAAATTATTATGATAACGCTCTGTAGGTTTGCAGTTCTAGGATTCTTAATCTCTCTCTCTCCCCCTCTCTCCTTCCTTCTCTGTCACACTCTCCCTCTCTCCATCCCTACTCTATCTCCTTCTCTCTTCCCACTCTCTTTCCTCTCATCTCCCCCTCCCTCCTTCCTTCGCTCTCCCTCTCTCCTACCCTCCCATGTCTCCCCATCTCCTCTTTCCTTGTCTCCTGTCTCCTGCTCTCCTCCCCCCTCTCTCTCGCTCCTCCCATCCTGCTCTTCTCTCCTCCTCCCCCCCCCGTCCTGCTCTCTCTCTCCTCCCCCTCTCTCTCTCCTCCCCCCCTCTCTCTCCTCCCCCCCTGCTCTCTCTCTTCTCCCCCCTCTCTCTCTTCCCCTCCTGCTCTCTCTCCTCCCCTCCTGCTTTCTCTCTCCCCCCCTCTCTCTCTCCATCCCCCCCTCTCTCTCCTCTCCCTCTCTCTCTGTCCTCCCCTCCTCCCCCCCCTCACCCAGACAACCCAGGAAGACCCCCAGCAGTGTCTCCCAGGACTCCTGGGACAAGGCCTACCTCCCAGGCGAGGGGTTCCTGACGGCCAAGGACAACCCTCGCTACTCCAGCTACCAAGGCTCCCGTAACGGCTACCCGGCGGCCGGCGGAGGGGTCAACGCCCGCGTCCTGCTGGAGGCGCAGGAGCTGCTGAGGCAGGAGCAGCGGCGTCGGGAGCAGGAGGCCAAGGGGAAGCCGACGCCCCCTCCGGAGCACGGGGGAGGGAAGTACGACGTGTACTCGCCGCTCAGGGACCCGGTCTCGCCCAAAGGGCCGTACCGGCAGGACGTGCCCCCGTCCCCTTCCCAGCTGGCCAGGCTCAACAGGCTGGGCTCGGAGAAGGGGCGGCCCTTCTACTCCTGAGGGAAGGACTGGGGGGGGGGGGGGCTGGGGCTTGGAGGAGAGGAGGATGGAGGACTGGGGATGAAGGAGGGAGGGGAGGAAGGTCCTGAGCGAGGAGGATCGGGATCAGGCCAAGCAGACGTCAGGACTGAGGCTGGGGCCGAGGCTGGGGGCTGCTTTGGGGTGAGCCTCTGGAGGCCAGGGGAGGCTGGAGAACGAAGCCATGAGTTTCTCCTGGGTCCTGAAACACAGACACGACAACACCCACACTACAGACAACCTCCACCACACCACAGACACAATAAGACTTCTCTGTCACCCTCACTCCTCCGGCTCTCCGGAGGGTTCCTGCCGACACCCGGAATAACAGCGGGCGCTTTTATTGTGAATCACTTTCTGTAGCTGTGACAGTGAGTTAGCCTTCCACATATAGCCTGTTGTCACCTACCTCCTACGCAAGGCTGGAGGCAGCTGGGGCATGTAGTGCCTTCTGGGTACTGTGCTGTACCCCCCCCCCCCCCCTTTGACACACAAGCCTCGCTACTGCTGCGTGACTCCTCTTTCCCCTTCCACTCCTCTCACGCTACGACAATCAAACCAGACTGGCTAACGGGTACTCCTTTAAACCCTGGGTTGGTGTGTGTGTGTGTGTCTCTCTGAGTATAGGCTAATATGTGTGTGTGCGTGTGTATGTGCATAGAAAATAGTGTGCGAGGGATTGAGTGTGCCTATTGAGTGTGTTATGTGTATGAATGTGGTGTTCACACACACACAGCCCTGACCCTACGTGTGTGTCCTGGGGTTCTGCTGGGCCTCGTACATGACGACCCACGCTGACCCCTCACCCGACGGCGACCCCTCACCCTCGCACAAGATACTGTCCTGGAAAACGCCAACCCCACAGAAACGGCCGACTCTGAATCCATTGTTCTTTGTGGAGGAGACCCCAGTTAACTAGCCCACAGGGAGAGAACAAGAGAGAGAGAGAGAGAGAGAGAGAGTCTAAAAACAAGGGGGCCAAAGAGTTGGTTATTAATGAGTGCCCCTCATAAATGTTTCATGTGTGTCATCTCTCCAGACTAGGCATAGACAGGAGAGAGGGGAGGCTGCTCTGGCTGCCTGACCTGCCCCCCTGCTCAGCTCTGGGCTCATCTCGCTGGCCTGCCTGCCTCCCTGCCTGCCTGTCTAGTGCTCCCGCTTGCTTTTCTCCCCCGCTTCCCCTCTTCCCCCTCTTCCCCCCTCCCTCCTACCCTCTCTTCTTCCTCTCACCCTTCTTCCTGTCGTTTCCTCACATTTCCCCCTACCTCTCCTCCTCCTCCACCACCACCTCCTCCTCTAGTCAGCCCACACTGAATTTTTCATCACAAGCCACCTGCTGCCTGCCACAGCCAAAGAACAGGGCCACCAGAGGCCCTGATGGGGGCCTGCACTTCTGACAGAGAAAGGAGGAGGAGGAGGAGGAGGAGAGAGAGAGAGGGTAGGAGGGAAGAAAGAGATGAAAAGTGAGTCAGAGGAGGGGAGAGAGAGAGGAGAAAGGGAGACAATGTGAATCCTGGTCCCTAGTTCCTGCCTCCCGGTCTCCCAGCCTCTCAGCCTCCCAGTCTTCCAGCTTCTCAGTCTCCCAGCCTCCCAGCCTCCCAGCCTCCTTCATAAAGTGTGAAGCAGACCTGGAGGAGCACATGGCTGAGAGCTACGTCAGGCCAGGCGCACGCTGCCTCCGTTACCTGCACCACCACCCTGTTTCATGAGGACATCTGCACCCAGAGATCTGCATGCCAGCATGTTGGAGAGCGAGAGGGAGGAGAGAGACAGAGGGGAGAAGGAGGGATGGAGAGAGAGAGAGGGAGAGAGAGAGACAGAGGGGAGAAGGAGGGATGGAGAGAGAGAGAGATGTGGAGGGGGGGGGGACAACAGCAAACATGCAAAAGGGAAAAATGCAGTCTGTGAGTCTGTGGTGGTTTAAGACAGGCTGGTGCAGCACTGAGATGTTGAGATCCATGTGTTCTCCATATGCCAGGAGTTCTGGACTAACCAGCCTCCTCCCACTGGCCAATCACCACCCTGGAGGGGGGGGGGGGAGGGAAACAGAGAGAGAGACCCTCATGCCAGCTGTGCAACATGGGAGTCAGAATGTGTAGCATAGTAGCGGCCAATGCTATCAAATATCTGGTTGAGTCGTTCTGTGTTTACTTGCCTACTTTGAATAAAATAGTGTACTAGCCATGCACCCTACATAGTATGCTAGTGTGGATATTGGAATTGATCCACAGCATGAGTCTGGTGTCCATTGCTTTGGGCTGGGAGGTCATTAAGTGCCTGAGATGTCAGAAAAGAAAGAAGGTTGTTTGTTAATAATCGTAGATGACACTACACCACACAATGTACCATGTGTTGGTTTTTTATGTACCTTTTTAAATTTACTAATAATGCGTCATCGGGGTACTTGTTTTCCTGAATAGCTTTCTTTATTGTTTTTTGTTTGTTTGTTTTTTTACTGCAAAAGAAAAGACTACACAGCTTATCAGTGTATTTTAATCCTGTTTGACGTTGCCTTTCACAATGCTGTCTGATGGTGTTCCAAGTATAAAGCTATTGTAAACACGGTGCAATTGTTTTTTCAGACTTTTACATGATGTATTAAGAAGTGTGTTTAGGCACTTTTCCTGTACATATCAACTTTAAAATAAAGAGGAAGGCTGTTTGTTTACAACCAAACCTGACCCCCACAGAGTCTGTCTTTAGATGGGTGTAGCTTAGTGGTTAGAGCATCTGACTGCAGATCAAGAGGTTGCAGGTCCAAAACACAATGTACATCACTTTGAATGAAAGTGTCTGCTAGACTAACACATATTTCTGAGGTTTTGTTTTGCGCTGGGCTAAATGTACTGTATGACCAGGGAGAGTAGTTCACTACTTGGTTCACTGTCTACGCCTGTGATTGAGATGTGTCAATTATGGGTATTGTTTGAGTATTTGTGTGTGTGGGGGAGGTATGGATAGTATCTCTGTGTGTGTGTGTGTGTATGCGCACGAGTGTGTGGGAGGTGTAGATAGTATCCGTGTGTGTGTGTGTGTGTGTGTGTTCAGCGACTTGCTGTAACCCTGTGACAGCCATTGTGTTTCCTGTTGTTAACAGAACTCTACAGTTCTATTGTCTCCCATGGCAACCTGTTGAATGACTCCAGCTCCTGTGAGTGTTCTCAGGGTCAAAGTTCACATCCTAACCAAACACCATTCAGCCCATCTAAACCACCCACAGGGGAGCTCCCTAGAAACGGAGGGATGACAGGAAGGAGAGAAACCCCTTCATCCTGCATCCCTTTCATCTTTATGACTGTCTGTTCCTTTCTATCGATTCATGAAAAATAACGTTTTCGGCGGCGTGCTGGGTCGCCGCGGCGACGCTTCATGAGCCTCAGATGAGCGGCGACGGTTGTTAGGGATGAAAGAGTAACCTTCAGGTCCTCTTTCATGACAACACACAGTCTGAGTGTTGCCTGGGTCCTGCTGGGAACTGCCTGTGTATTTTTGACTGGATTTGGAATGTGTGTCTTAAGTACGGGGGGAGTCAGATGGCTGAGCGGTTAGGGAATCGGACTAGTAATCTGAAGGTTGCCAGATCGACTCCCGGCCGTGCCAAATGACATTGTGTCCTTGGGCAAGGCACTTCACCCTACTTGCCTCGGGGGGAATGTCCCTGTACTTACTGTGAGTCGCTCTGGATAAGAGCGTCTGCTAAATGACTAAATGTAAATATGAGGATAGCGAGACGATAGTCATCACATAGTAGCCTACACACACCCTCCTGGCTAGGTCGTCCACAATGAGGGACTTATTTTCTGTGAGGAATCCCAGAACTGGTGGAAAAATATCTCATGCTTGAGTAATCGCTGGCTTGCCAGGCACATTTACCCCGAAATCAACACTTTCAACCCCGCAAACGATGAGTCTTAAATCAAAAGCGACTCCAAAGATTTGAGCCAAATTCACATTCGGCTGACTCCACCCAGGTCTGGGCAAGACAGCAGAAGACGAAGAACTGGAGTTCTTCCTGTATTTTCTATTCTATTATTTTCCACAGAATGCCCTTTCTCTCATTGAGGATCGCTACTCCTTCCCAAATGTCACATCAGGAGTGTGTCTGTGCCGGATCTGGATTCTGCTCAGGTATTTCCCATGAATCTCCTTGGTAGGCAGGTTGCCATGTCAGCCACAGGCAGGTCTGGGGTGCAGGATAATAAAATTCCTCCTCCCTGTCCTCCTGTGCTTCTCTATCATTACTCATTCTCTTTAACAACGTTGTGCAGCTTTTAATGTTCTCGACACAACCCCAGGGCCATGCCACGGGTCATTTCAGATCGGCCTTTTGTCAACCGAGACCCCATACGCTTCCCTCCTACGAAAACACCGCCCGTTATTTTATCCTCGTATCGGCGTAGCCCACGCTTAACCGAGCACGTCAGTTGTCGACCGTATGCATACCTCCATCAGAGGCGGATTAGCTAATGAACGCGTTGTGAGGTTGGAAGTCGATGCTAACACCTGTTTCTGCCTGCCCCGTGTTCTACGTACCAGACGAGAAGGAGGCTTCAAGGGTGACTCATCTCTCTGGAATTCCGGGAGGAAGCTGGGGCCGCGAGGAGGGGAAAAACCGAACCATAAATCTGGGATGAGAGACAAAGGCAACCTACTGGAGGAAGTCCCCCATATCTTCCCTGACTGTCACGGGAACATCTGGAGGTGTTTTTACTGTGTTGCCACCAAGAGCTGGATGGTGCTTAACACCTGCATACCACAGTCTCACCGCATAAGCACTTTAGGGTCTTGAGTAGTTAGCTAAAACAACACAGTAAATGACTGGTTGAAGGAACATCCCAGGTTGTTTGAAATGTTTAGACTTTACCTCAGAAGAGGACAAATAAAGTACAGCTTGATCTAAACTTGATCTCATCCTAATTTCAATTGAACCAGTAGACTACGTCATATGATAACTTTCAAGACAACAGATTATTAGACCTAAGTGTGTTCAGTTTGGTGAAAAGAAAATCCCAATAGAGTGAAGAGCAAAACACCATCCCTTTAAGGTAATAACACCATCCCTTTAAGGTAATAACCAAAACAATCCCTTTAAGTTAATAACCAAAACAACCCCTTTAAGTTAATAACCAAAACAATCCCTTTGACTACATCCCCCCCACACCCACCCTCCCTTCTCTAACTCTTTCCAGCATCCGTCCACGGTGAAGCCAGGTCAGGCTGGTGGCAGCACTGGCAGGGGACGGGATAAATAACTTTCTGTAGGTCCTAAATCCCAGAGGCGTTCACTCCAAGAGGATTCCCCCCCCCTCAGCTTGCCTCTGTCAAATGCTCCATGAAATGGCTCTAACATGCCTTGTTCCTCTCAGCTTAGGTCCTGTTAGCCATGAAGCTCTTCCTTCTTGGACCCGTACCCAACGCTGTAACCTTCAGGGCCTAAAGTATTCACCGGCCCGCGTTCTCTATTCGCTCCGAAGGACACGCTCCACAGAAGGATGTTGCTATGCTGTAGCAGCGGAGCTGAAAGGGGATGTTCTAAGGCAGTAGAGAAGGTGTCGTAGCGCAGAAAGTACCCACAAGCACACACACCCGTATCCTTTTTGATGAACGGACAAAATAATGAAACAATACCGCTATTCCGAAGGCAATTTCTGAGCCTCGGACTACTTGCCTCCTAGCGTTCAAAGGTTTTATCCATCACTGCCCAGCGCTGTCAGGGCCAGGGGGCCTTGGCTTCGGCTGCGTTTCTCTCTCCGAGGTGGGGGTGGGCCGGGTGGAGCCAGCTGCTGTTTGATCGAGGGGGTGGGGTTCGGGGGAAGGGGGAGGAAAGGGGGAGGGGGCAGGTGAGTGAGTGAGACGGCCTCTGCACCCGTGGAAGGTAGACTCTGGTGCCTGACCATCTGTTTCCCACTCTGGACCTGGTCACTAATGACCAGGGCATTTACATGTGTGTGTATGTGTGTGTGTGTATGGGTGTGTGTGTATGTGTGTGTGCTCATCTCTTTTATGTCTCTCAACCCGTCTGTTCTCTCTCTCCCTCTCTCTCTTTCTCTCTCACACACATGGACACCTATGGTTTACCATTTCACTCTCCATCTCTTCTTCATCCTTAACACGTCAGGCACTAATTAAACAACTCAAATCACAGATGAAAAGTGTCTTACTCCTGTGCTTTAATCAGGAGTGTTTTACCTCCAGGTGAGTAACGAGTGGAATATTAATCTGTGCTCTGCTGAAGAGTATTATTACTCTATTATATTATTAAGCGCTGCTATGAGTCTCTGTTTATTGGAGAGTCGTTGTGAAGGGCTCAAATTCCCTCTGAGAGAGATAAAATGAGTTCATATTCTTCTCGAAGGGATTGCCCATCATCTCAACTCTGTGATTAATCTAGATTTTGCTGGCATCATCCCTCCTATCATGAACTGCTATTGTTGTCCTCTTTTTAATTACATCGCATTCCCTGGTGGCAGTGGCTCTACATTGTACCTGCAGATGGTCCATTTTGGCTCAGGAGTTGCACACTCTGACACATAAAAACAGGCAACTGGTACAATAGCTATCTACTGGCTGTGTGTCTTTCCAAGCATTGTCTGCTTTCTTTTATCGACAATCAGCTGTAGATAAGTCTGGTGTCTGGGAAGAGAGAGAAAGACAAAGGAGAGAGAGGAAGCGAAAGAGAGAAAAGAAAGAGGAGAGAGAGCAAAAGAGAAAGGGGGAGAGAGAGAGAGATGGGGTTCTGTGATGGAGTCAGTGAGGATGAAGATAAATGACACCAGGAGGACTATGTCGCCTGTTTAATAATGCTTATTCATCACTGTCTCAGGCTCTGGCCCTGAACACCAAACAGCACAGCTCAAACACACACACACATCCACGCCACACATTGGCTGTGCGTGTGTGTTGTTTTTACCCAAGCTAACCCTTATTCCCTTACACCATACACAACACCACCACCCCACACATAGTCCACAGACAAACAAACGCACAACAAATGATTTTTTAAATAAATGATCGTGTTGCCTAAAAATCTCTCTTCTGCAGGTGTGCGTGTGTTGTGTGCCTTTAGGTGTGTCTCAGCGTAGCTCGTTTGTGAGAGCATCCAGGATGTGTTAACATCAGCTCAGATGCCTCTCTGTGCCCTACCTATTCTTATTCAGCTCCACATCGTTTCATAGCGGGGGCTCTGGAAACCTGTGGAGCATGCAAACTATCTCTCATCGTCGTTTGAAAGCACAGCAGCGCACAGCCATAAGCCGAGATGAAAGAAGTTGTGAGAGAGAGAGAGAGAGAGAGAGAGAGAGAGAGAGAGAGAGAGAGAGAGAGAGAGAGAGAGAGAGAGAGAGAGAGAGAGAGAGAGAGAGAGAGAGAGAGAGAGAGAGAGAGAGAGGAAGGAGTGAGGGGGAGAGAGGAAGGAGTGAGGGGGAGAGAGAGAAATTGAAACTAAATAATAAGAAAAAACCTCTAGCCTCCAACCGCAATGTGAGGAAAAATCCATTTCATCTGAGGCACTTCAGGCTTCTCTAATGGAAAATGTAGTCCATAGAGTGTCTAAGATGGATACCCAAAATGAAAAACATGGGACTTCTGACCCTGGGCCAAGGGCTGTCCATCCCTACAGACAACAGGAGTCTGGAGCCGGATCTCGATGCAGTTTTTGCATGGGTCTGTCAGTGATTCACTTAGACGGTTATTGTCACAGTTCTCTCATCAATGTGATTCTGAATGTATTATCGGATTCCTACTTTTCCAGACGCATGGGTGTGTATTCATGTTACGGTGTTGGTGATTACATATCACATGTCAGACGAATGACGTGTTTTTTGATTTGCAGTGCCTCAAATGGAGTTGGGAAACCATCATCCAAAACCAACCGCGGGGTGAACATTAGAGTTTGAATGGTGAAACAGCATTTCTCTGTTGGTCAACAGCTCATTTGTCAATCCTCCAATCCTCCTAACCCACTCCCACCAGCGAAAATGCTCGTAAATTCACGTCAACACCCACCCAGATCAGACGCAGCTTGTTTCAGCCGCTCAGTTTAACCAGCAGCCACGCTGGAACACCCGAGGAGGCTGGAACCTGCTCCGTCTGCGCCTCCAGCTTATCAAGAACCGCAGAAACCACAGCACAATGACCGGGGATTTACCAAGCAAGCGCTTCCATGTCAGCCAGCTACTGGAGCTCCTCCACTGATCCAGGACCAGTCCAGACTGTAGCAGATACACAGAGCCCTGCCAGGGTGTGAGTGTTGTTCACTGGTCTGGGGTCAGCTCTGGACTGTGGTGGATGCATTTGGCGGGGGGATTAGGGAAGTAGCCAATGGGAAACAGAACAGAGGGGGTCCAAATCAATTAGTACCACTGTAGATGTAGGACTGTGACTAGTGTCTGTGATTGGTTGCCTGGCCACACACTGTCTCTGGGTGGGGGGTTGGTGGATAGAGGAGACAGTGTGTTCTCGATTAGTATTACACAGTATGAGCAGTGTACTGTGTTAGATACCATGTAGGGGTGCCCTACAGTCGGATCTCATCTTTTGCACTGATTATTATTCTGTGTTGGTGAGATTTTTATTCCAAGTGATTTTACGTATCTACAGCAATTAACACCTCTATTATTAGAGAAGTGATTATTTAGTGGTTATGATTTCAAAACGAGGCTGATGTCGTTTGATTGAAACAAACAAAGCGTGTGTGTACATACATGCCCTTTCCGCTTCAAAGTACTCACATTTATACATATTTACTTGGCCTTTTCTGTTGTAGGGACGCAACACTTTTTGTAGGGGATTCTCTCCCGATTTAACCTGGTGCGTAAGTGAGACAGTTACAAATGCCGTTCCATTGTGGCTCCTCCAACCTCCTGACAGCCTGAAACAATGAGGGTTCTTGCGGGTCGGACATGACTGCATTAACGGCTAATTATCACATCGACTGCCAGCCTTCAGCGAAAGCCAAACATAGGACAGTAAAACGCAAAAGGCCAATTCCACCGAAACTGCCATAAAAGAACAGTATTGTGGTTATTTTGTATTAAATTAATATGTTGCTTTGTGTATTTAGTTGGAATGGGCATTGCTGTGGGGTGTCTCTTGAAAGACATCCAGCTTTTCTGTCAAGACATGGAGACTCACTCGCCTCTGGTAAAAAATAATGTTTAAGGCGTCGTTCCCATGCTGACTTTATGAGATATACATATTTGCCAAGAAGGGAATTCCACATTGCGGACTGTGGGAAACAAAATAATCTTCAAAGAAGGTTTAAAAACCTTAAAGGATGTGCCTTGGTTCGCTATTTAGGATTTGTATGCTTTCATGTCTAGCCTAATAAACAAAGTAGCCAAACACCAGAGCATTTCAAAGTGTTGTCTGTGTTCATTTCAGTTTGCTTTAGCCTTTTCTGAACGTGCCCCTACGAAAGACTACAAAATCTCCCAGACTGTCGGATTAATTCACTTGTGAACACAATCCTCAATCTCTTATATACACAGATATGCTGTTGACACTTGTTGACATACATATATAGACAGCTCCCGGACTCCGGATTCAAACAAAACAATAATTGCAACTGAATTTGAAAACAATCTGGGTTCCGTCCAGTCAGACAGGAAAACCACTCTGCTTCTCACGCCACATAAAACCAATGTTACGCCAAAAAATTGTCAAATAAATATCCAAAATAAAGTTCTGGAATAAATTGAAGGTGGAGTAGAGTATCTCCTTGCTTCTTTAAGAGGTGTCATGCTCTGCTCTTAGAAAGGGGGTGTACAAGCAACAGGACAGTACTATGGATTTCACAACCAACTCATTCTTCTAGCTTTGACCTTTATCTACAAAGCAGTTGAATCCAGTGAGAGTTTATCGATTTCCTTGTCTCATGTCACTTATCTCACCTTTGTAAGACTGTACTGTATATTAACAGGGATGTTGGTCTAAACTAGATTTTTTCCCCCCCTCCGTTTTCCACTGTTGACTGAACGTTGCTGGCACTGCAGAGAACGATTGATGCTGAAAGTACGACAGCACCAGTATGCGCTACGCTTTCCAGGAACGGTTGAAACGAACACGTCTTGTGATTCACGGTGTCATTGCTGCCGTCGTTCCTCTTTCTCTCCTTCCTCCCTGGCTGCTGTTGCTGTATCCCCCTGCCTTGGGAGACTAGTTAGCATGCACTAGATGCCGAGGTAGCTCAATGAACGTCAGTCCAAAGGCGTGGGCCCATCTGCCTGCTGCACAACCATTTTCTCATTTCTGTACGAGATGTCGCAGCAGCTGTCTAAACAGAACCGTTGCCTTCTGTAGTGTGAACGGCTCTAATTTCCCTTTTATAAACCTCCTCGTCTGTCTATTCCCTAGAGGGAGAAAAGAAAGCTGCTTTCGCTCTCATTTGCGCTGCACTCCAGGTGCGTGGTTGTGTGTGTGTGTGTGTGTGTGTGTGTGAGAGAGAGAGGGTACCTCAGGTGCATACTGATAAAACAGTCCTCTTCTGAGTTTATTCCCGCCTCACCACGTCAGTACATCTGTCCACCATGTGACCCCTGACCTGAAATCTCCGCCGTTACATGCATAGGTGGGAGTTACGAGGCACTCGATCATCTACGTCCTCTTTGAACGGACGAGAATCGCGTCATTGTGTTCTGACAAAGAGGTGAAGAAGTTCAAACCCGGAGGTCAAGCCTGCGCTCGGAAAGAGGGTTATTACATCACGGGTGCTCATCCCCCTCTGTGGGCTCCCAAGTGTCCAGTAGAGGGTCTTTGATCTTAACTAGAGGCCCAGGGAGAGATAGCAGAGGAGGCCGTAACAAGGACCAGTTAGAGGCCTGTAGCCTCTCACCCACTGGCTAACCCCAAGACCCCTTCATCTGTCTCATGAGAAAATAATAAACTGCCCTGTAAATCTGGAAGGACTCTCAGCTTGGTTGCTCCACAGGAATTGTGGGATGTGATTGGAATCTTACCTTGATGTGTGGAACGCAGTCTAGATGTTACTGCATGATAGTTGGGGCATTAGACTGTTCAGTCTGTTCCCTGTATTGTTTTTTCATACCTTTAACTTTGCACCTGCCAGCTTTCCTTCATTGATTCCTAATTACAAATATATCCTGGACCCTCGCTAGAATAGAGTTCATGACTGTGATCCGCAGGGAGGAGGATCGAGAACAGGAACAGTCAAGATAAGGAACGTCTAAATCCCCTCCGTGTTATCCATCTCTGTCCGCAAACACACACGGTCACAGTGAAGTTGCCGGGCAACGACTGAGAAAGGAGATTGCGGATCTCAAGGTCGGGATCAGATGGTGTATCCTCCTGCGCCAGGCTTCCAACCTCGAGGTGGCCGCGGCCAAATCCCCTCCAATCCTCAATAATTCCATCTGATTCCCTCCCGCCTCTCCTCCCTCCTCAATTTGCCCTCGTCTGTGTGTTTCCTCAACCGGTCACAGCAATACAGCCAAGAGATACGGCGGAGGAACTTTCAACCCCCATAACACGTCGGCCATCTTTTTTTTAGGTATCCCTGCGGTGGTGTGAAAGGATTAGCACCCTCCGGGCCGAGGTCGACCCTTCGATTGGTTACGGTTCACGCGAACGTTTGACCTTGCGAGGTCGTAACGCGGCCAGTCTTTGATGCTGTGGTTACACCACGGTGTCTTAAAATTGTGGGGGGGGTGAAAACTGTTTGGAGGGGTAAGCGTGCAAAATGTGTTGAAACTGAATCGAGTTTTGTGTTTGATCCCATCAACTCTAGACCACGGCACCTTGTGTGCATGTGAAGATGAGTGACATTCTGAGTTGTGTTGAGCTATTAATATCTTCTGTTAGTGTTTGGGGGAAGAAATGTCAAAAGACAATCCAAAAGTTGTACTATTGTAAAAGCACCTTTTATAAAAAAAATACTATATTAAAAACAATTCTGTGCTTTTTTTTGAAAACGAAACGACAAAAAATACCGTCCAGCTAAAAAATAAATAAATAAAACCAAGCTTCTTATTTAACAGGCTACCTCCCAAGTGACCTGAGGGTCCCTGCCACACAATGTGGAGGCTGGAAGCTGTTAGGAGCCACTTGCTCACCCAGGCTTGTAAAAGGACAGCTTCACCAGGCAAGGAGAGCAGTAGCTTGTTAACTTGGATTGCTTGGTCTTCTGTGAAACTTTAAGGATGTTTACTGTTAGTTCCTGAACAAGGGGCTAAAGGTTCAAAAACAAATCCAGCCTTGTAGACAGGTAGCGTAGGTTGGAACTAAAACGGTAAATTGGCTTCCAAAACTGAAAAAAAGCTGTTGCGGTCGTGAGCTTTCCTTGATAATGTTGTATTCCAACCCAGGGTGAAACAATTTACCTTCCTTTGGTGAACATTTTAAAACAAAAATGCTTTCAAGACGAAATTATAGCAACCAACCATTTATAAAAAATATTATTATTATTCATGAGGATCTCCTGTAACGCAAAGCTAACGCAAGCCCGCTCAGCTAGCTTAGCCACTGTTGTAATTTCGAGCACAGCTCCTTCATTTGTCTGCTAGCAGGTAGGCTGCAGACCTCCTGGGCACCAGGCGGAGGGTAAACAAGCTTCAAAGGCCCTGCAGCAGCCCTGGACCTGACCCGGGGTGAGACATGTCTCATTAGTTACCCACCAGGCAGTGTCTGGAGTAATCAAGCTCACCTCCGTGGACTCCGTGGTTGCGGTAGGCACCGTATTCTATTCAAATCTGCCACGGAATCGGTGAATACCTGAGTTTCTCTGTAATAGGACACGCCGGGTGCCCAGTGCCAGTCTAACCTTGAGATGAGTTCATGGTTGACATCGCCGGTTGTTTTGGATATAATGTTTTAGTATGCCACATGTTGGAACTAGTCACTGCTTTTGAGTTGGAGGTTTCAGTGCACTTGACGGCATTATCCTCAACAGCATGTCTCTCTTTTGTCATCTTGAGGGTTGATGGTTACAACATCTGTGTTAAACATTCAGGACAACGCCAGAGTCTTCCCCAAACCCTTTTCCACCTTCATCAACTAACTCATCGGGAACTAACCCCCTCCCCCTCCCCGATTGAGCACTACTAACGACTCATGAATGATTCAGCACAGGCCATTACAGTTAAGGAAGGACATTCTCAATAACTCAATAAACCAAAACACACTTGGTGCTTGTTGGTCTGTGATGCATTTACATTACATTTACATTTAGTCATTTGGCAGACGCTCTTATCCAGAGCGACTTACAGTAAGTACAGGGACATTCCCCCCGAGGCAAGTAGGGTGAAGTGCCTTGCCCAAGGACACAACATCATGTGGCGCGGCAGGGAATCGATCCGGCAACCTTCTGATTACTAGCCCGACTCCCTCACCGCTCAGCCATCTGACTCCCATCAGTGATGCCCTCCAGAAACCTGAAGGTGTTGTGAATCCCCCTGAGGTTGAGACTGTAGCAAAGCCGATGATTTCCTGAACCTGCAGTGGTCATCCGATGATGGATAGCTGGGCAGCAGATGTTTCAGGAAGCAGGACATTGATAACAGTCCCAACGGAGACCTCTGATTGGATCTTGTCACCTCCCCCCTCTGATCAGCCCATCCATCATTGGCTGAAACAGGAGGCCACTCGCATAATGTTAACATTGGTGTGTTTGGAGGGTAGTCAATTGTCATAGATTATTCAAGTCTGGTTAGAAATTCTCCACCTGGAAGATGTTTATCTTTGATGTGTTTGTGGGAAATAATACATACTTTATTAAGTTATGCATTACTGCTAAGATTATCTACAGGATAGACTATCTCAGGAAGTAATGATATGTTTTTGCCTTAACATTTAACACAACTGCCTAAAAGGGAGAAAATAATTTGACTGCATGTGTAAACTTGATAAGGAAATTGCTTTGATAAGGAAAGAGAGGCTGGAGATAGCCCAGAAGAAAATGCATTGTTGTTACTGAATTCTAACCCACAGTCCTAGCCTCAGAACCCTGACTGTAAGTCGTGAAGGAGCTCAGCTCTGATGGATTTGCGAAACAGTGCAATCGTCCTGAATTTAAATAGGTTCAAGGAGTGTGCGAGGAGGTGTGCCTTGCACACAGATGACTCCTCGCACTGCCAGATATGCTGTTCAATAGTTCAGAGACCTCGCTCACTCATTTCAATCTTGGCCTTTCTCGCCCTCTCTCTACACCCCCATCTCTCTCTCTCTCCCTCTCTCCCTCCCTCCCTCTCTCTCTCTCACACTCCCTGTCTTCCTCAACACAAAAGAACATGATAAAGAAACCACACAACCTTTGCACCGGAACCGGGCACGGTTACACAAACTTGCAAGCCTTCATCACCCCGGTTAATTTGTGTTTTCTCCCCCGGTGACTGGTAGGCCTGGATCACACTACGGAGGATAGAGAGCGGGAGAGCTCTTGTGCTCAACCAAGTCTAACACCCATGTCTCGATTCAGTCCACATGATGGGTCAAGGATACATAGCAAATTGAACAAAATGCCGACCGGTGAAGGCTTCCAGATGCCTCTGAAGAGGCCCTGAAGTATCAAATGTGTGTGGGGTCCCACTGTAACCAGATGGTAAAAGTGCAAAATGGGTCAGAAAGACGTGGCCCACATCCATTTAATACGTCCATTGTTTGTCATTTTTCAGGAATAGTGTCACACACTGTAATCGTTTTCAGAAATGTTAATGTCTCTTCAGTGTGGTTTACTGTAGTCCCTTTAGGACTGCGCTGCATCATGGTGTTAAACTGTGGAGGGGGAGCTGCACCAAGCATTCCAACGTACGGTAGGCTTACCTGATCAACTGCACTTGTTACAAAAAAGGCAAATAAACCTGACACTTGAAACCAAGGACATGACGGCATTATTCTGGTGCTATTCTGGTAACTTGACAGTTTATTGTCATGATGACTATTGTTCTTCAGATGACTGCATGGAGCCGTTTTCTAATTCATCACGTCTTTGTCTCACAGCTGGGCGTCTTTCTTCGGTGGTCCGTTCGTTTGCTTGTTTATTGCCTTGCGAGAAGATAAGAAGGGGTAGACATTTAATCCAAACAAGTTAATTAGCGAAGAGATTGCATCGGCACAAATGAAGCTAATGAAATAAACACTGTCCTAGAAGAAGAGATTAGCAATTAAGCTATTAGACCGGAGAGCAATTTACAGCTTGTTGTTGCTTTTTTAATGCAGTGGAGTAATAAATGTAAGGCTGCACATGGCAGTATCTTCTTTATGGCTGTGGTAGTTACCCACAAGGTATTTGCAAAACGCAATTTCTTTATTGGATGAGCGTGATTTGTTCCAACCTAGTGTCTTTATTGCGCCTGTCATCAAAAAGAGGCCAATAACGTGAGTGTCATCATTTCAGCAGACACAATCAGTGACACGCTGTTTATATATACAGTACTCCACATCCTGGAGTGTATTCTCCGTCTGAGATATACAGTAGAGTATATGTTTACATTAGTCTGAGTTGTTTGTCTTAAACGGTTGTTCATCCCTGTCATGGTTCCTGTCTAATGGATATACTGTAGTGTACATTAAGATGCCCTTGCTTTTGGAGGTGATTGTGTATTTTTTTCCCATGCGTCTGCTCATGATGGTTTGTGGCTGTTCATGTGCTTTTATGAGAGCATGCACACTGTATGTGAGTCAGTGTTTGCTAAGTACGTGTGTGTGTATGTGTGTGTGTGTGTGTGTGTGTACAGTACGTGTGTGTGTGTGTCTATTGTACATTCACTGGATCCATCTGGCCATTTCAGCCAGCAGGACTGAAGAATGGAGTCCTGAGTGGTAAATTGCCAGCGTGACCAAACCAACGACACCAAACCTATCTCTTCCCGCTTCGTCCAAATCTCCCCCGTGTGTCTCAGTCCGGCCAGGGAAGTAATTAACCCACTGCCCTCTGTATGTGTGGGTGTGCGTGCGTGTGTGGACATACTGGCACAGAACAAAAGTTCACTGGAAGACCATCTCTCATTTCCCATCCCTAACAATAGTCCGATTGTGGTATTGTCGCTAAGAAACGAATTCAATAGCCTGCAGATTAAATCAGAGAATCATTAGCTTCATTCAGACACTATTAATTGTTTTCATCGTTGGCAGACAATCTCTGAAGAGGGTTTATCAAGAGAGTGGATTATGTTTCTATCCACAAGGGATGCGTGATGCAATAGAAAGAAGTCTCACAGGGTGATGTATTGCTTTCTCATAAGACCTTTAAACTCCTAAACAAAGATGCTGTAGGGAAAGCAGATCTCTTTCTGCCCGTAATTGTAAGTAATATTCCTTTGAGAGCACTGGATTTGTGACTATTTTACCACCATGCAGAATGATATCATACTTGCCAATGGGTTTTAATGTCAGTACTGGAAAGCTGACTCAACTTTGCTCTAGCACAGTGAATCACTCAGGGACTATCATCAAATTTCACAGTGTCCCAAAAAAAAAAAAATCCACCAAAAGCGTTGCCAAGCTTTTTTAAACTTCCACTTCGTTTGAAGAGGTCAAAGTCATTGAGTTCAGGCTGTTGAAGCAAATCATCAATGCAGCAAACGTGAGACTCAGCAGGGCTGCCTTGAACTTTCCTGATAGCCGTTCTCCCATGTTGGATGCAGTTTATTTTGAAACCTCGGGCCTAGCTGTACTCAAGTGATTAATGACACTACTTTATTTTTTGAGCCTTTTTTTATTGATAGGACAGTAGGAGAGAGACAGGAAAAGTAGGGAGGGAGAGAGAGGGGAATCATGCAGGAAATTGCCCTGGGTCGGATTCAAACCCAGGTCCCTGGGTGAAGACTTTCACTCCAGCTACCGGGAAGCCACGTTGGGTTAACCTTAACCCCTAACCCCGCTGAGTTAACCCGAACCCCTTCATGGGGTCTTACCAGTCCTGTGGTCCCGTTGGGGCCCCAGGGTGTTTCCACACCTAACCCTTACCCTTACCCTAGTCCTGAGCACTGTCTGAAAATAACCAGTGAACAGAGACGGCAGTGTCATCAACAACGATGGAAAGATACCTTTCATGTGTTTTATAGACACCCACTGGCCCCTTCTCATCTCTTACATTTACATTTTACATGTAGTCATTTAGCAGATGCTCTTATCCAGAGTGACTTACAGTAAGTACAGGGTAATTCCAGCCCCACCACCAGCCCCACCGCCACCAGCCCCACCGCCACCACCAGCCCCACCACCACCACCACCAGCCCCACCACCACCACCACCACCGACACCACCAGCCCCACCACCACCAGCCCCACCACCACCGCCACCACCACCACCAGCCCCACCGCCACCACCAGCCCCACCACCACCAGCCCCACCACCACCGACACCACCAGCCCCACCACCACCAGCCCCACCACCACCACCACCAGCCCCACCACCACCACCAGCCACACCACCAGCCCCACTGCCACCACCACCACCAGCCCCACCACCACCGACACCACCAGCCCCACCACCACCAGCCCCACCACCACCACCAGCCCCAGCACCACCACCAGCCCCACCACCACCGACACCACCAGCCCCACCACCACCACCAGCCCCACCACCACCAGCCCCACCACCACCGACACCACCAGCCCCACCACCACCAGCCCCACCACCACCACCGACACCACCAGCCCCACCACCACCAGCCCCACCACCACCACCACCAGCCCCACCACCAGCCCCACCACCACCACCACCAGCCCCACCACCACCGACAGCACCAGCCCCACCACCACCAGCCCCACCACCACCACCACCAGCCCCACCACCAGCCCCACCACCACCGACACCACCAGCCCCACCACCACCAGCCCCACCACCACCACCACCGACACCACCAGCCCCACCACCACCAGCCCCACCATCACCACCACCAGCCCCACCACCAGCCCCACCACCACCAGCCCCACCACCACCTCCACCACCAGACCCACCACCACCACCACCACCGACAACACCAGCCCCACCACCACCAGCCCCACCACCACCACCACCAGCCCCACCACCACCACCACCACCAGCCCCACCACCACCAGCCCCACCACCAGCCCCACCACCACCAGCCCCACCACCACCACCACCACCAGACCCACCACCACCACCACCACCGACAACACCAGCCCCACCACCACCAGCCCCACCACCACCACCAGCAGCCCCACCACCAGCAGCCCCACCACCACCACCACCACCAGCCCCACCACCACCAGCCCCACCACCACCACCGACACCACCAGCCCCACCACCACCAGCCCCACCACCACCACCACCAGCCCCACCACCACCACCACCAGCCCCACCACCACCAGCCCCACCACCACCAGCCCCACCACCACCACCACCACCACCACCACCACCAGCCCCACCACCAGCCCCACCACCACCACCACCACCAGCCCCACCACCACCGCCACCAGCCCCACCACCACCACCACCAGCCCCACCACCACCACCAGCCCCACCACCAGCACCACCACCACCACCAGACTTTCCTACATCCAATCAAGTGTTTTCGTTTTGTTTATCCTTGAAATGTAAAATCTTCCAAATTAAATATTTGAGAAAGAAAATGCTTTGGAAGTCAAAAAGGCAGTCAAACTAAGTAATGACAAAGAGTGACGTGCAGCATGGATACACGTTTTCTTATCTGTCTGTTATTAGTAACCTTGTTTGACGTGCTTTGTGAGCATTTCACAGCCGTTGGTTCACTGTAATCTACGCAAACCCCTGCTGACTTGGTGTCCCGTGACACAGTTCATTCAGATCTCTGTTGACAGTCTGGGTTGCCACGGTAACTGTCAATCCCAGCCCTAATTCCCATGACAAGAACATTCACTGTGACAGAAGGTCACAAGTTATTAAAGGGACATTGGCATTTGTTCGCATTCCCCCTCTGACTGAAAAAAAAAGAGAAAGAGAAAAATCTGTCAAAAATGCATAATCTTGGGGCGCCCCGGTGGTTCACTGTTGGTAGGAGCGCATACCATTACGCTACTCCCTCACGCAGGGCCCAGGATTCGAATCCGGCTGAGGCCATTTCCTGCATGTCTTCCCCTCTCGCTCTCTTTCTCCAACCGCTCTCCTGTCAATTCAATAAGACTCTACGACTGTCCTATCCAGAAATAAATCTGAAAAAAAAGCATAATCTCTCCTCCATTATCCAGATACACAGTACAGTGAGTGTTCCCTCCGTCTGAGTTTACCTCAAGACAAGAGGAGATTACGATCAAAAAGTATTTTAATTGCCGCTCTCTTCTCCCAGATCTCAACATATGGTGGACTGATGCTGTGGTTAATGCTAGCTCCCAGGCGAGTGTCTTCTCCTGAACGCTCCGCACACACCGACTAATGAACACGTCTGTGATAGATTACAGGGTGGAGGAATCTCTAGGGAAGTATAAAGAAAGACTTACTTAAATAGGACACACTGTAGCTATCTATCTATTTGTCTGTCTCTACTCCTGTGACTTGCATTGCTTGCCTTGGAATTCCTCCGTGAGGTGACTGGAGACAGGGTGGAAGGAAGCATCAAGAGAAATTGTGAGGTGAATGTTTCAAGTAGGCACAGCGGAGAAAAGGGATGGAGAATGTAGGCTATAGCCTAGCTCGCTGCTTTGCATAAAGGGAAAGTATGTGCCGTACGGTGTAGCCTATCGCTAGGCCTAGCCTACTGTGTGAGAAATGACGGTGGTGTAATGTACCGCATGATGAAGGCAACCTTTGATATGGTGACAAATTCGACACGTCTATGATATTACAGCTTTGAACTGATCCACACTCAAAGAACGCTCCATCTCGCTTTTTGGCGAAAACGTAATTTCCCCTAAAAACGAACCTGATGGAGCGTGTGAGTTAGCGCTACGCCCACGTGCATTCGTGTAAACGCTCGTTTTCATTGTTTATGGAAAGATGCCGCCGTCAAAATCAACTTTAGCTCCACGTTGACTCAAAAGGACAAGCTGTTCATTTTCCCAGAGTAGAGAACAGTTCAACGACTTCTCTGAAGGTTCCATATGGCAACAAAGTGAGCCAACTTATTAACAAGCTAGCTAGCTAGCTGACTCATCAAATTACCACACGAACCCCTGGGTAAGTGTTGCGACAGTCTTGATTGTCGGTGTCGAAGCTAATTTGAACTAACAAAGAGGCACTGGGGGCAGAGATGATGAAATCAGTGGTGAGTCACATTAGCTGTTGGTCAGCCATGTTAACAACTATCTGGCCAAATGGCAGGTTGCCAGTGACAGCAGGCCAAGTCTCATTGTTCACAGTGCATTGTGTCTCATCTCAACGAGTCTGGTCTATGAAACTGTAATATCACGTTATTTAACAGTAAATAGGTTGTCAGTCGACTTTTTGGCAATAGTGCCTGTTATTATTTCACAGTAGGCTACACTTGGGGTAAGATGAGGATACAAAGCGTGTGTCCATCACCCACCACACTTTCCATATCCTGACCCATAAACTAATCTCTCTCCCTAATGCTTTCTTGTCAATAACAGAGTATTGATAGTTTTGTCTGGTTACAGTTAGCAACTCCATCAGCACGGCATTCTGTTTCCTGGTATTGTCTGCATCACTGGATGGTCATCCTAGGGCATAGTTACCAAAGGGCCACTTTACAGAGACCCTGTGTGTGTAGTCATATGTTTCTGTGTGTGTGTTTGAGGGAGATTACAGCTCTTTTGAAATGCAAGCAGCATATTGTTATCAAGATCCACTGTATGCTTCAGAAAGTTAAATGTGCTCGGTAGGGTATTGTAGGCTATATTATCTCCTACCATGAGCGGGTAAGAAAAGAACAGGTTAGAGTTCCCCCATTTGTTGATGTTCCTGGTATTATGACAGCACCCCACTGAGACTAATCCTGAATGACTAATCCCGTTGTAAACTGCCGTGATGTCTCTGTTTGTCTTTCATGACCTAGTTGGGGTTTAAGAAACTGCCACTGGTTTGTATGTGATATCATGTCGTGAAATTGAAGCCTCAAGTACCTCCTGCTTCATTTACAGCCGCTACTCCAACGGGATGTTGGAGATTCAGATTATAATTTTTTTTTGCTACATAAGTGAAATGTTGCAACAAGAATCAGAAATTACGGTTTATCTCTCACACGCAGAGAACCAACCGACTCTCCATAACGAAGGTCTTGAGGGAGTGACGTTAACCTCCTCAACAAAATCTTAACGTGTGATGCTTTCTGAGACAATTACGACATTCTGTCAGTCTATTGGTTATGTCCATTCGGACAAACCAACACTAAGTAGCACTCTCAAATGATCTAGCCGGAAATAATTGTAATTTATGTCGACAGAATGTCGGACTCATCAAGACCCAAGGCCTTCTCTCCCCTGCCACCCTACACCCTCGCACCCTATCATCTTACCCACTCGCCTGCCAGAATCGGATAACGGGCATATTTTGTTGAGACCCTAATGACATATGTTTGTTTCCTAACCATTCAACAGAGTAATGAATTTAATAACTGCCCACCTCTTTCCTTATGGGCGGTGGAAGAACCTTGGTAATGAAGGTTTATGGCACGCACTAAACACCCTAGCGCTCGTTCCATTCTCATTACGGAGGCTTTCACAAGCTGTTAGCACGCCTTCCGTCAAGCTAGGATATCTCTCCGACAAGAGAACAGCACCTCAGGTAGTCAGCAAGCCCACGGAAAAGGGAGGGCTACACATACAGGGGAGTGTGTTTATTATTTTAATGAAAGAAAACGTGCAGGAAATACAACTAACATTGTATCAGCTATTTCCGTAGGCTGTTTAGTTTAAAGGATATTTAAAAGTTGTGGCTTTTCGAACGCTATATTTAGTAGATCATATTTCCAGGGTTGTGAAACCTGTGTTTTTAGATTTTCTTTTTAGATTTATCCTATCATGAATATAGTGTGCAGTGAAATGAGGAAGTAGGTACTAGGTGGCGTTGATGCTGCTCTTGTGAGAAGGATAAGTGAGCTACTGACTTGGCCACTCGCGTTGCCATTTTACTGCTGCTGTGTGGATTGCTTTTTGTGATTTTGCCGTGTTGCTCTCAACTCAAGTGTGTTTGAACAACAAACCATTTCATCTTTGTGGAAAAAAACTGTTTTCAACTGAGTAAATTCTCCTAGAAGAGGTTTTGGTGTGAAGTGAACTGTACCAATGTTTGTCTCTTGGTCGCCATATTGCAGTCTTTGTGTGTGTGTGTGTGTTGGAGTCTACTAACCAAATATCTGTGGACCAATGAATAAAAGGGTTAGCCTAGCTGTTAACTTTAAAACAACAACAAACCAACCAAAACATGAACTGATTCCCAAAAAGCTCAACATCCCATATCAGTGTAGAGCACATCCCACAAAAACAATATCTGAAAAAAATCCCAGGAAAAAGAACTTGTCAGTTTCGCTGTTTCAGCCATATTGGATGATAGCACTCAACACCTGAGCACACCTTTCCCAGTGCTCAATACTAGGAGATACTGGCACACTCTGTTACTTCTGGAAAGGCGCTGGAATTGAATTAGCCCAAGGTGGCTTAAGCATGTGCGTCTCTGTGAACCCGTTAACAGAGTGTGAGTGCATCATCCTTCACAATCACCGGGCTGTGTGATGTTCCTGGGAGATGGGACTGCCTCCCGCAGATGGAAACAGGCCTCAGCTGTGAAACGATTGGCTGGAGTGTCAGACTTCTCTAAACATGTGCAGCTGGAAGAACCAGGAAGTTGGGGGAGCGTAGGACGTAACACATCTCTAGTGCTGGTGTTGGATTTTTGTGTGTGTCTGGAGTTGGGAGAATTGGTGAGTTTCTTCTTAGGGTTTGTTTCATTTCAGGAGTGGTCTAGAAGAATGGAAAGTCACCTTGAATCTGTGTTTTTTTTCCCCCAGCAGGTTTGCTTTCGAGGTTCCGGGAGTACTTAACAAGCCGATGAAACTCACCCTAGAGTGTTGGAGTGCTGAGAGTTAGTTCCATTTCCTCCGGGTAGTTTGACCCTGTGCTATGTATAGAGCATTGTGAAAACCAGCCAGACAAGCTGGCATTTAGCCCCCAAAAGCGACTGTCCAGATAACCCACACAGGCAGTGTGAGTGGGGGTATTTTTATCTGGGTCTTGGGGAACCGAGTGTTAGTCTTGGTTGGAGGAAGCTTCCATGCCGTTGATGACAATGTTATCACCGACCACTGCAGGATGCCATGTATCTCCTGTTTCACTGGTAAACAGGTTTGCTGCTGGTCACTGCTGTATAACTGTTTACTTTTATAAGGTCGTCCTGAACTGAAATAAGGCTTCAACAGAAAAATACGGTTTAGGATTAACGCCGTTTTTGCAGATTGAAAAAAAAGAATTGTGAATTGATTGACTGCCTTTTTGTGTCAGAAGTAACTGAAAAACTGCATTTTATTATCTTTGTGTGTTTCAATGTTTACATTGAAACGTTTAAAAAAGTACATTAGAATAGTAATTTGACAGTTTTTGTCTCATTCTACAGTTTCCCTTCGCCATTAAAAGTTCCACAACAGCTGTTGAGCAGAGGAACAGTTTTTCGAATGAATACCGAGAGCAGTACAAGATAACATATAGAGATAACGTGAACACAGAAACATTCATTCATCACGACTCACACGCCTACCTCCAGCAGCCGTCAGGGTAGACAGAACTAGTGTCTCTGTGTCATATTGATAAATCTATCACCCGCTGGCCCAGGCCCCAGGGACCCTGCAGCGCGTGCATAGTTGGAGCATATTGTCAGCCCAGTTTGACACCACAACTTGGATCTTAATCCTTTTTCTTCACACCACCCATGGTCAACTTTAATTAATACCATGGCCCGAGGACCTGGCTAGGCCAGAATTTCTCCTTTTCTCCCAATCTGGGAGCTGTATTTTTGTTGTATTTTCACACAGTTTGTCAGACATTCTTGAATCCTATTTCACGACAGGAAAGTCCACTAAAAGTGCCTAGATTCAGCTTTAATCAAATTCGACAAGCCTTCTTTAAATATTTTCTGATTTTAAATCCTCTGAATATTCCTCCAGTGGCAGTTCAGTTATCAAACAGTTCAGTTAGCTAACAGACCATGGTTCAGCAGGCTTGGCATCTAGGCTTGCCAGCTGTAAATAAACAGTCACAAAAAAAACATCTTGATCTTTTACGACTAACACTTAGTTAAATGCTAAAACCCGATTTTCGATGACCACAAGGCTTGCAAGGAGGTTCCGAAAATTGCTGATAGGAGCCTGCCTCAGTTAACGCCTGATAAGGACATTTGCACGTCTTTCATCTGAGGCAGTCCAGACATCTTCCTGGTTCAATAAAGAAAACACAGGAAGTGAAGGATTCGGAGTAGTTGCCTGTGAAACAATAAGGAGGGAGTAAATCAACTCAGCGCTGACAGCTGCTCCTTGGAGGACCATGGGAAACCGCTTGGCCTGTCTGAGCTCTAATCATGCGTGCATCATACATGCATCATACAACATGCCTGCGTCTGTACGGTACACGCCAGACGCATGTCACTCTTATCAGTAAAACAAAACGTTACAATATGTAAGTCATGTCACTCGTCTGTTCGCATACTTCACTGGCGACCGTAGGCGGTGACGTGAGACCGGATGTATGTAGAGGAACCATCTAGGGTAAATGATGGAGGTGCGACAGAAAGAACAAACGCCAGAGAGAGAGAAAAAAAATAAAGTGAGTTGCCATGGAAACAAAGGTGTGTACACACTGACCCCCCCACCCGCCCGCCCCCACCCCTCAGTGTTACAGAAACCAGGAAACAAAAGAATGTGAAGTAGTAGAACTGCTACCCCCATTTACACACTGCTGCTTATACATGGATGTTGCTAACACACAAAGGTGCTTTACATTTGCACGATAGCCTATTGAACCCCCCCCCCCCCTGCCCCTCATAAATACATACATTCGTAACATGGTATTCCCTGCTCTCGTCTACTCCCAAACATAGTGTTGTCCGATAAGATAAGGTAACACTCAATCTGCTGGGAGTGTATTTGGTTGTTAGGGGAGCAGAGAAACAGGCGAAAGATGGAGAAAATAAGTTAACCAATGAGGGGAGGAGAAGTGTTCTTTTTGGGAAAGACTCTACCACCACGACACCCAACTCCATCGTATTCCCAGTACCGTGAACACGTCAACACAACACCAACGACCCCTGGCTATTTTCGCTCCCCCAAAACAGACGTATAAATTAGTCAGTGTTCTTTTGAGATGTTCTCCGATACCATAGGAGAGAGAGAGAGTCTCATGGGATGGAGACAGAGGTTGTGGACGTCATCAGACACCTGACTCAGTCAGTCAGGTCAGTCCTGCTAAGGGAAATGTATGACGCTCGCAAACACCAAAAAGCAGAGTCGCCCCCAGACTTTACCATCTAAGACTTTTGAGTTGCGATTGATCCCTGCAACTTATCCTCCCAAGGGGACCCACAAGGTTTAAACTACCAAGAATTGTCAAGAAGACTTGGACCAGAACAACCTATTTCTTATTCTTGTGTTTCCCAATATACCTTTTTTGCGGATGGAGCAACCGCCATAAACGGAAGATTGGCTGGATATCCTGCTTGGATGTAATGTATTCTCATTGAATTCATACATTTTCATGTGATATTCCTTTTTAACTTGCGAATGTTCTTTCCCTACTGCTGTCTGTTTGAAAAAAGTATTATGTAGAGGTTCTGGTATTCTACAGCCTGTGGGCTATATATTACACGGGGTCATCCATATCATTAAACTAAATTACTAAAACAACACGGCCTACTAATTAGAATTTTGCATTAATAGATAATGTGCTTGCGTTTTATGAAGCTTGCCGTTTAATTGTTCTGTATAATGTTGCTAAAGATTCTGTAATGAGAGACAGAGAGAGAGACAGAGAGAGAGATTACTTATAAAAGGTTGCATTGAGTGTCATAATATGCAATATAATTGCAATGTCTTGGAATGAAAAAAGGATTCCTTTGGAAGCCAGATCAAATATTCAGTCACGGTCCGCACGCCACGCCGACGCCTTCTCTCATCTCCACACAAAGACGTTTCTTTTCTAACGAGCGAACAGCGCGGCCTGTTTGGTCGCTTGGTCATCAGACTGCCAACAGAGCATCGCAAAACGTGTCACATTCCGTGCTCGGCCTTCTGGGTAGAGGAGTTCTCAGCCCCTCGCCCTTCCGCCCACTGAGAGACTCAGATTCGTGTCCGCGCTCCACCGCTGCGTCTGTGAGGTCACAGACGAGTCACAATCTGTTGGCCGACGTTCCGAGGGGCAGAAACAGACGGCAGAGAGGCTGGTGTCATCTGGTCGTGTGGCAGTTAAGGGGAAAACCTTCCACTCTCTTCACTCTGCCGGGGCGGCGTTAGATGAACCGAGCCGAGCCAAGCTGGCCGTGCCTGGTCAGGTCCTGGCAAGGACGGGAGCACTGATCGACGCAGAGAACGACTCCCGTGCCAAACCCAGGGGAGAGAGATTTGTCCGGGGGAATTAAAAACAGGCAAGCCGTTGTTGATGTGTTTGAGATGTAGGTGTTTCTGAAGAAGACCGGGCCTTCTCCATTAGCACGCTGTGTTGGTCCCGCGAGAGCCGAGGTCGTTCTGATGTGAAAGGATTAAAATTGGCGGACGAACATCAGCGGAGAGCACAGCCGAGCGTAAAGCTAAGTGGGTGTTCCCACGTCTTCATCAGTTCAGCCAGCAACCAACCGGTTCACTCTGCTCTTGTTTCAGTTTTTAATACACACACGCTACCCTCAAACTGAATAGTCTATCTCCATTCACTCTAGGGCCTGATCTGAGCTCTTGTTTGTAGAGGAAGGGGTTAAGGGGACTGAAGAGAACACCACCCCCCCTCCTCGCACCACCCCCCCCCCCCACCACCACCACCCTCTCCGCCACAGGAGGTGATTAAAACAGATGGAGTGGATGACTAGATTGGCGGAGGAGTGGAGGGAAGGGGGAAGGGAGGGGGGGTGAGGTGATGATGGCGTATGAGGATCACGATGATGGCACTGCATTATGCATCCTGGGGGGTGAGGTGGGGGGGGCGGGCGGAGGGTTGGGGTTAGGGGCCGGGGGGGGTGGCGGGCGGGCGGAGCACCAGCGACTCTTCGCTACATCCCCGGTGTCAGGAGCAGCGCACTAGGTGGGCCTGTTGCCATGGCAGCGGCGGAGGGGGAGGGGGGGGTGCGCTCATTTGCAAATATTAACCGTGGCCCTCTGAGAGCGGGGCAAGATTTTTGACACACCAGACAAAAGACTGGCGCTGTGTACTGAGGGGCTGCTGCCGATGAGAAGCTGTGAAGGACGGGGAGGCTACCGTGACAACGTTCTGGTTGAAAGCGATCGGGATACGCCGCGTGTTTGGAAGCACAGTGGTTTCCTACTGGTCGGACCTGCGTTTGTGTGTTGTACGCTTTAGTTTCTCCACACGATAATGTCTGAAAGACGAGACATTCCTCCTCACAAGCTCACAAATATAATTTCTCATTCCGGCTGACAGGTTTTGTTTTCGGTTGCTTTCAGTACCGAATAAGAATAACGAACTTGACAAACTGTTGAGGTCAAAGTAAAAGTTTTGTGCGTGTGGACTTGGGCGAGGGTGTGGTGTTTGGAGAGGGGCTCTTGCACATGGATGTGCATAGATGTATGGAGTACCAAACAGCCAATATACCAGTCATCCAGATGAGAGATGTAGAAAGAGAGACGGTGAACTAATGAACTCCAAAGGTAGTGGGATGACATTTTAAGATGTGTGAATGAGGGCTCCGTGACATTTAAAGAAAAGCCCTGAAGACAGATTGTGATGTGAGGGCTGAAAGAGTCTGGTTGATATTACAGAACAAGAAGTAGAAAGCTGTTGCTCCACGACCTACGAAGGCTGGCCTGACTTCTGACTGGCCATGATGTTGTTGGACAGATTAGACGACAACTGGAGGGAATGTTATGTTTTCACCTTGTTCTCACACACATCATTTTAAATTCTCTCAGAATTTTCATCTTCTTAGTTTTCTACTCTCTTTACTTTCTCAAATACTTTCTAGTGTCATACAATGCCGTGATGGAGGGAGAGAAGGAGTTATGGATAGATGGATGAAAGAAAGAAAGCGAAAGAAAGAAAGCAAAAAAAGAAAGAGGAAAGGAATGGATGGAAGGATTCAGTTGGGAGGGACCCAGACATAACTTCAGCCTAACACCAGAGGTGTGTCGTGGAGAGATTATTCCAGACATGCTATGGGGAGGAGCGTAAGCCTTCGGGGAACAGATCACCAGGGGGTTTTGCACCTTTGAAGTTGCTTCCAAACGAGCAGCCTGCATCACCCATGTTCAGATAATCACGTAACATCCGTGTGATGAGCCTCGTCTGAGGGGATACTCAAGATACTCACAGATGTTTTTCCTAATCTCTTTGTGCGTTTTCACTGGGGTGTCATTCTGGGTTCACGTAAGACGCATGACAGATACTCGTTCACTGCCCTGGCTTACACTTGTTGTTTTTGGGCTGAAATGGGAACCAGCCGTGATAATGAAGTCATGTAAAATGCCATGTAAAAGGTTTTAATTTAGCAAATGCTTTTATGCTAAGTGGTGTACAGAGGTGGGGGAGGTGGGCGGGGGGTGAGGGGAGGGGAGGTGGAGCGGGGGTAAGTAGGGGTGGGCAGGGGGTGAGGGGAGGGGAGGTGGAGCGGGGGTAAGTAGGGGTGTGCGGGGGGTGAGGGGAGGGGAGGTGGAGCGGGGGTAAGGAGGGATGGGCAGGGGGTGAGGGGAGGGGAGGGGAGGTGGAGCGGGGGTAAGGAGGGATGGGCAGGGGGTGAGGGGAGGGGAGGTGGAGCGGGGGTAAGGAGGGATGGGCAGGGGGTGAGGGGAGGGGAGGTGGAGCGGGGGTAAGTAGGGATGGGCAGGGGGTGAGGGGAGGGGAGGTGGAGCGGGGGTAAGGAGGGATGGGCAGGGGGTGAGGGGAGGGGAGGTGGAGCGGGGGTAAGGAGGGATGGGCAGGGGGTGAGGGGAGGGGAGGTGGAGCGGGGGTAAGGAGGGATGGGCAGGGGGTGAGGGGAGGGGAGGGGAGGGGAGGTGGAGCGGGGGTAAGGAGGGATGGGCAGGGGGGGAGGGGAGGGGAGGTGGAGCGGGGGTAAGGAGGGATGGGCAGGGGGTGAGGGGAGGGGAGGTGGAGCGGGGGTAAGGAGGGATGGGCAGGGGGTGAGGGGAGGGGAGGTGGAGCGGGGGTAAGGAGGGATGGGCAGGGGGTGAGGGGGTGAGGGGAGGTGGAGCGGGGGTAAGGAGGGATGGGCAGGGGGTGAGGGGAGGGGAGGTGGAGCGGGGGTAAGGAGGGATGGGCAGGGGGTGAGGGGAGGGGAGGTGGAGCGGGGGTAAGGAGGGATGGGCAGGGGGTGAGGGGAGGGGAGGTGGAGCGGGGGTAAGGAGGGATGGGCAGGGGGTGAGGGGGTGAGGGGAGGTGGAGCGGGGGTAAGGAGGGATGGGCAGGGGGTGAGGGGAGGGGAGGTGGAGCGGGGGTAAGGAGGGATGGGCAGGGGGTGAGGGGAGGGGAGGTGGAGCGGGGGTAAGGAGGGATGGGCAGGGGGTGAGGGGAGGGGAGGTGGAGCGGGGGTAAGGAGGGATGGGCAGGGGGTGAGGGGAGGGGAGGTGGAGCGGGGGTAAGGAGGGATGGGCAGGGGGTGAGGGGGTGAGGGGAGGTGGAGCGGGGGTAAGGAGGGATGGGCAGGGGGTGAGGGGGGGAGGGGAGGTGGAGCGGGGGTAAGGAGGGATGGGCAGGGGGTGAGGGGGGGAGGGGAGGTGGAGCGGGGGTAAGGAGGGATGGGCAGGGGGTGAGGGGGGGAGGGGAGGGGGAGGGGGGGTAAGGAGGGATGGGCAGGGGGTGAGGGGAGGGGAGGTGGAGCGGGGGTAAGGAGGGATGGGCAGGGGGTGAGGGGAGGGGAGGTGGAGCGGGGGTAAGGAGGGATGGGCAGGGGGTGAGGGGAGGGGAGGTGGAGCGGGGGTTGAGCCTGGGATCCTTCTGATCTACTGTCTAACACTGAACCATCTCAATCCTCACTGACAAACGATTTTGGGGTGTTTAGGACAGTTAACGTCTTCTGTTGTCATGGTTCAAGATCCGGGGCTGTCTTCGGGGTTACATCAGCCCGTCTTCAGTAGCAATTACGCCCAGCAGTTTGTCTTCATTCTCCGTCCAAATCGAAGTGGAGGGAATGATGGGAGATGGCGAGCAATAACTTGTTTCTTCGTCTCCGTCCTCACGTCTCTCCGTGTCCCTGACGGATGGGTGATAAGAGACGAAGCGTCCTCACCTCTGGGGTGTAGAGTCTCGCTTTTATTGTGTCATAAGTCATGTCTGCCTTGTGGAGGGAAACGGCGAAGACACGCTTTAACCCGGCTCCCAGGCCTCAATATAGATCTACTCAGTCACTCACACACAGTCACACACACACACGTGGACACCCTCAAAATGAATTGACGCTTTTCCCTGTTTGCCCAGAGAGAGAGTCAGGGACATGGACGAGTACATGCTCTGCTGGGGTTGTATTCTGTATGGGTGGAGAAGAGGAGGAGAGGGAGAAGGGAAGGGAACGGTGAGGGGAGGAGAAGGGAGGGAGGGAGGAGGGGAGGGTGAGAGGAGGAGAGGGGAGGGAGGAGGGGAGGGTGAGAGGAGGGGAGGGGTGGAGAGAGAGCCTTCTCAATCCTTTCACAGGAGCCCCGTAAACCCATTTCAAGGTCCCCTGGACTCAGAACACCACGAGCTGTCATGTCATGTGCTGCGGTATGGTCCGGTGGACTTGTGTTGACTGGAGCTACAGCCAGATGACACACAGACAGGCTGACGCAGGAGATAACTGACACAAAGACACACCACACACACACAGGCACACACACACCACACACACAGGCACACACACACCACACACAGGCACACACAAACAAGGAAAGATGTATACACCTGCTAGCTATAAGCTTGGTAACACATCCACAAACCAATATGCACACAGAACACTCATACTGTACAACACACATACCTTTCTTTGGCCAAGCACCCTCTTCCAATTCTTTCACAGATAAACCAGGGGGTTTGGTTTATCAAGCAACGACTGATACAGCCACCACAGTTGTAATCCCTCGCATTTACATTTGAAGGAACTCTACTGAGTTCTCTCCGTACTCACACAGTACAAGTAACACCTGGTTGTTACCACGACTTTGAGCAATAAGGCTGCTTGTGTGCCCCTCCTTGAGTCACCACCTTACCGCGGTGGAGGGGTTTGCGTGTCCTAGTGATCCTGGAAGCTATGTTGTCGGGGGCTTCATGCCCCTGGTAGGGTCACCCAAGGCAAACAGGTTCCAGGTGAAAGACCAGACAAAGAGTGGCTCAAAAAACCAACCATGAAGAAATACAACAATGGTTCTCAGTTGCCCCTGCCCGGAAGCGGGTCACCGGGGCCCCCCCCTGGAGCCAGGCCCGGGGGTGGGGCTCGATGGCGAGCGCCTGGTGGCCGGGCCTTTTCCCATGGGGCCCGGTCGGGCACAGCCCGAAGAGACAACGTGGGACCCTCTTCCAGTGGGCTCACCATCCGCAGGAGGGGTCATGGGGGTCGGGTGCAGTGTGAGACGGGCGGCGGCCGAAGGCGGGGGCCTTGGCGGTCCGATCCTCGGCTGCAAAAGTTAGCTTTAGGGACGTGGAACGTCACCTCGCTGGCGGGAAAGGAGCCTGAGCTGGTGCGCGAGGTAGAGAGTTTCCGGCTAGATATAGTCGGCCTCGCCTCGACGCACAGCGTGGGCTCCGGAACCAGTCTCCTTGAGAGGGGCTGGACTCTCTTCCACTCTGGAGTTGCCCTTGGTGAGAGGCGTCGAGCTGGGGTGGGAATACTGGTTTCCCCTCGGTTCGGCGCCTGTACATTGGGGTTCACCCCGGTGGACGAGAGGGTAGCCTCCCTCCGCCTTCGGGTGGGGGGACGGGTCCTCACTGTCGTTTGTGCTTATGCACCAAACGGCAGCTCAGAGTACCCACCCTTTTTGGAGTCTCTGGGGGGGGTGCTGGAAAGCGCTCCTCCTGGGGATTCCCTCGTCCTCCTGGGGGACTTCAATGCTCATGTGGGCAATGACAGTGAGACCTGGAGGGGCGTGATTGGGAGGAACGGCCCCCCCGATCTGAACCCGAGTGGTGTTTTGTTGTTGGACTTCTGTGCTAGACACGGTTTGTCCATAACGAACACCATGTTCAAGCATAAGGGTGTCCATATGTGCACCTGGCACCAGGACACCCGAGGTCTCAGTTCGATGATCGACTTTGTAGTCGTGTCATCGGACTTGGGGCCGCATGTCTTGGACACTCGGGTGAGGAGAGGGGCGGAGCTGTCAACTGATCACCACCTGGTGGTGAGTTGGCTTCGATGGTGGGGGAGGACGCCGGTCAGGCCTGGCAGGCCCAAACGTAATGTGAGGGTCTGCTGGGAACGTCTGGCGGAACCCTCTGTCAGAAGGAGCTTCAACTCCCACCTCCGGGAGAGCTTCGATCATGTCTCGGGGGGGGCCGGGGACATTGAGTCCGAATGGGCCATGTTCCGGGCCTCCATTGTTGAAGCGGCTGACCGGAGCTGCGGCCGCAGGGCGGTCGGTGCATGTCGCGGCGGTAACCCTCGGACCCGGTGGTGGACTCCGGAGGTGAGGGATGCCGTCAAGCTGAAGAAGGAGGCCTATCGGACTTTATTGGCTGGTAGGACTCCAGAGGCAGCTGATGTGTACCGGCAGGCCAAGCGGAACGCGGCTTTGGCGGTCGCGGAGGCAAAAACCCGGGCATGGGAGGAGTTCGGCGAGGCCATGGAGAATGACTTCCGAACGGCTTCAAAAAGGTTCTGGACCACCATCCGGCGGCTCAGGAGGGGGAAGCAGTGCTCTGTCAACACTGTATACAGTGGGGATGGTGCGCTGCTGACCTCGACGGGGGACGTCCTGGATCGGTGGAAGGAATACTTCGAAGACCTCCTTAATTCCACCAACACGCTTTCCGACGTGGAGGCAGAGTCTGGGGACATCGGGGGGGGCCCTTCTATCTCTGGGGCTGAGGTCGCCGAGGTGGTTGAAAAGCTCCGCGGTGGCAGGGCCCCTGGGGTGGATGAGGTCCGCCCGGAGTTCCTTAAGGCTCTGGATGTTGTAGGGCTGTCTTGGTTGACACGACTCTGCAACATCGCGTGGACATCGGGGACAGTGCCTCTGGACTGGCAGACCGGGGTGGTGGTTCCCCTCTTTAAAAAGGGGGACCGGAGGGTGTGCTCCAACTTTAGGGGGATCACACTCCTCAGCCTCCCTGGGAAAGTCTATTCAGGGGTCCTGGAGAGGAGGGTCCGTCGGATTGTCGAACCTCGGATTCAGGAGGAGCAATGTGGTTTTCGTCCTGGCCGTGGAACAGTGGACCAGCTTTATACCCTCCGCGGAGTCCTGGAGGGTACATGGGAGTTCGCCCAACCAGTCTACACATGTTTTGTGGATTTGGAAAAGGCGTTCGACCGTGTCCCTCGGGGGCTCATGTGGGGGGTGCTCCGAGAGTACGGGGTACCGGATTTCCTGATCGGGGCTGTCCGGTCCCTGTACGACCGGTGCCAGAGTTTGGTCCGCATTGCCGGTAGTAAGTCGAACTTGTTTCCGGTGAGGGTTGGACTCCGCCAGGGCTGCCCTATGTCACCGATTCTGTTCATTACCTATATGGACAGAATTTCTAGGCGCAGCCAGGGTGTTGAGGGGGTCCGGTTTGGTGACCTCAGGATCGGGTCGCTGCTTTTTGCGGATGATGTGGTCCTGTTGGCTTCATCGGGCCGTGACCTTCAGCTCTCACTGGAGCGGTTCGCAACCGAATGTGAAGCGGCTGGGATGCGAATCAGCACCTCCAAATCTGAGGCCATGGTAATCGACCGGAAAAGGGTGGAGTGCCATCTCCGGGTCGGGGAGGAGATCCTGAACCAAGCGGAGGAGTTCAAGTATCTCGGGGTCTTGTTCACGAGTGAGGGAAGAATGGAGCGCGAGGTCGACAGGCGGATCGGTGCGGCGTCCGCAGTGATGCGGGCTCTGCATCGGTCCGTCGTGGTGAAGAAGGAGCTGAGTCGAAAGGCGAAGCTCTCTATTTACCAGTCGATCTACGTTCCTACCCTCACCTATGGTCACGAACTATGGGTAGTGACCGAAAGAACGAGATCGCGAATACAAGCGGCCGAAATGAGCTTTCTCCGTAGGGTGTCCGGGCTCTCCCTTAGAGATAGGGTGAGAAGCTCGGTCATCCGGGAGGGGCTCAGAGTAGAACCGCTGCTCCTCCGCGTCGAGAGGAGCCAGCTGAGGTGGCTCGGGCATCTGATTAGGATGCCTCCTGGACGCCTCCCTGGTGAGGTGTTCCGGGCACGTCCCACTGGGAAGAGGCCCCGGGGAAGACCCAGGACACGCTGGAGGGACTATGTCTCTCAGCTGGCCTGGGAACGCCTTGGGGTCCCCCAGGAAGAGCTGGCGGAAGTGGCCGGGGGGAGGGAAGTCTGGGCCTCCCTGCTTAGGTCGCTGCCCCCGCGACCCGATCCCCGGACAAGCGGCAGATGACGACGACGACGACGGCTGCTTGTGTGTGAACTGCTGTGGGTTTTCAGACCCTGCAGAGAAACATCAATAGAAATACCTCAGGTTTACCATCCCAGTTTCACCAGGGACGCCATGACCACTGAGTATTCCCACAACACATCCATTTCTTATTACCATTCACCATATCCTGGATCTTCGGTGGAGGGGGGAGTGGCACATACATATTAATTCATGTTAATGAATCGAAATGAAATGAGCCCACAGCTTCAGACGGGGCGGAGAGTTTGAATGCTGGATCAGCAGTTGGGCGGGGCGGTGGAAACGCTTAGAACACAGTTGCCCACGGTGACATGACTCTGAAGGATTCAGGCCTCTAGAGGGATGTTTTGTGTGTGTGTGTGTGTGTGTGTGTGTGTGTTTGTGATGGAGAAGTGGGTTAAGAAAAGGAGAAACGTGATCTTTGCTGCAAGGTTTGTTATAAAAACTAACAAGTGGTCAGGCTTCCTGAACAACTAGCCTACTGTACACTACAGGTAACCTAATGGTCAGATCTCTGATGATGAGAAGGCATTGAGAGGTTTGGTTACCCTGATTGACCCCCCCCACACACACACACACACACACAAAGAGACTTGATTGTCCCTTAAAGATTTGTCATTTCCAACAACCTTTCCAGTTGAAGCTATATGTCTACAACATGACAGAGTAGGCTACACATTGAACAATCCCCTGGACTGCCAGAAAGCCTTTATTTTCTCTCTCCTGTAATCTACAATCACTCTTCAACAAGATGATTTTGCCCTTATAAGTTGATGAAAAATACACTCCCTCAGGGACGAAATTACATGTTGTGTGTTCAGATGAAGAAAGGTAATATGATCTGATTATCGAGCATATACACCGAACCTGCAAGTGCTAGATCTCAAATGAACGTTAATCGCTGCTCCATTGGATTTCCCTCAAATGCGCGCCATTAATCCTCTTGTGCAATCTTTTGTGATGAAACAACGGAGCTCTATCCGCCATAATTAACTCCCGTTTTGAACTTGCGTATCGAGTGCCGGGATCGAGAGAAATTACACCCGACTACAGCGAGTGTTTAATAGACCTGGGAGAGCCAATTAAAGCTGAGAACCTTTTCATTACTTTTCCTTTTCATGTCCACTATTACTTTAGTCTTATTAAGGGCACTTCTCTGGAGCCTGCGATAGCTTGGGTTTAGTCGAACCTGAGAATGATTCAGCTTAGTTTGGCCTGAGAGGATGGAGGGAGAGAGAAAGGGAGAGAGGCTGAGATAGACAGGGAGAGAGTGGGAGAAGTCAGATGGATTTGATAAGAGAAAGAAGTGAGAGAAAA